>NW_026728179.1:137500-227500 GCF_030684315.1 Stegostoma tigrinum | reverse complement strand
CCCCTCGGTCGGGAGGAGGAAGTCGAAAATCCCCGTGCCCGACGAGGGAAGTCAGTAACCAGAAGGAAAAACTTAGAAAAAAATTCTAAGTGTCAAAAAAAATTCTAAGTGTCAAAAAAAATTCTAAGTGTCAAAAAAAATTCTAAGTGTCAAAAAAAATTCTAAGTGTCAAAAAAAATTCTAAGTGTCAAAAAAAATTCTAAGTGTCAAAAAAAATTCTAAGTGTCAAAAAAAATTCTAAGTGTCAAAAAAATTCTAAGTGTCAAAAAAAATTCTAAGTGTCAAAAAAAATTCTAAGTGTCAAAAAAAATTCTAAGTGTCAAAAAGAATTCTAAGTGTCAAAAAAAATTCTAAGTGTCAAAAAAAATTCTAAGTGTCAAAAAAAATTCTAAGTGTCAAAAAAAATTCTAAGTGTCAAAAAGAATTCTAAGTGTCAAAAAAAATTCTAAGTGTCAGAAAGGGAAATGAGTAACCAAGAAGAGAAATGAGTAACCAAGAAATCAGTAACCAACAGGAGAAATGAGTAACCAAGAAGAGAAATGAGTAACCAAGAAATCAGTAACCAACAGGAGAAATGAGTAACCAACGGGAGAAATGAGTAACCAACGGGAGAAATGAGTAACCAACGGGAGAAGTCAGTAACCAACGGGAGAAATCAGTAACCAAAGGGAGAAGTCAGTAACCAACGGGAGAAATCAGTAACCAACAAGAGAAATGAGTAACCAACGGGAGAAATCAGTAACCAAAGGGAGAAGTCAGTAACCAACGGGAGAAATCAGTAACCAAGCTTATTTTTGGTTGGTTACTGACTTCTCCGTTCAACTTGGAGCTGCCCTTGTGCACGATCAAGGAGGGGTATTATCCGCCACGGGGGCTTAATTTTCGCCTAAGGGGAGCGATTTGGAGGCCGTGGCCGGGTGAGGCGCGCCTCTCGAAGGGGAGGGATTTGAATTTCGGCTGCATTGAGGGTAGCTGCCCGCTGTTGTGGGTTTTTGGAGCCTGAGCCCGTTCAACTTGGAGCTGCCCTTGTGCACGATCAAGGAGGGGTATTATCGGCCACGGGGGCTTAATTTTCGCCTAAGGGGAGCGATTTGGAGGCCGTGGCCGGGTGAGGCGCGCCTCTCGAAGGGGAGGGATTTGAATTTCGGCTGCATTGAGGGTAGCTGCCCCGCTGTGGTGGTTTTTCGGAGCCTGAGCCCGAGCGGGGCGTCGGTTCCCGAGGTGGGCAGGAGTCGCTGTGCCCGTGAGGCTGCCTGGCCGAGTCGGAGTGCTGTGGGACGGCGGGGAGCGGGTTTTCCCGGGCGAGGGGGCGATCCCGAGGAAGGGGAGCGATTTGGAGGCCGTGGCCGGGTGAGGCGCGCCTTTCGGAGGGGAGGAATTTGAATTTCGGCTGCATTGAGGGTAGCTGCCCGCTGTTGTGGGTTTTTGGAGCCTGAGCCCGAGCGGGGCGTCGGTTCCCGAGGTGGGCAGGAGTCGCTGTGCCCGTGAGGCTGCCTGGCCGAGTCGGAGTGCTGTGGGACGGCGGGGAGCGGGTTTTCCCGGGCGAGGGGCCGATCCCGAGGAAGGGGAGCAGTTCCGAGGCCGTGGCCGGGTGAGGCGCGCCTTTCGGAGGGGAGGAGTTTGAATTTCGGCTGCATTGAGGGTAGCTGCCCCGCTGTGGTGGTTTTTCGGAGCCTGAGCCCGAGCGGGGCGTCGGTTCCCGAGGTGGGCAGGAGTCGCTGTGCCCGTGAGGCTGCCTGGCCGAGTCGGAGTGCTGTGGGACGGCGGGGAGCGGTTTTTCCCGGGCGAGGGGGCGACCCCGAGGAACTCGGCCGGCGGGGAGGCGTTCCGGCCCGGGCGAGGGGCGCGGACCTGACCGGAGACGTCCAAAACCTTGAAAGGGGTAAGCGGGAAAAGGTCAGCAAAGTGCCCGAAGCAGTAAGGCGAAAAAGCCGTCGGAACCTCCGAAAATGTCCAAAAGCGTGAAATCAGTAACCAGGAAAATGCATAAAAATGGCCAAAAGTGTGAAATCAGTAAGCAGGAAAAGTCGGGGAAAGTGTCTAAAAATGCTTGGAAATCTGAGGAAAATGCCCGAAAATGAGGCCCCTCGGTCGGGAGGAGGAAGTCGAAAATCCCCGTGCCCGACGAGGGAAGTCAGTAACCAGAAGGAAAAACTTAGAAAAAAATTCTAAGTGTCAAAAAAAATTCTAAGTGTCAAAAAAAATTCTAAGTGTCAAAAAAAATTCTAAGTGTCAAAAAGAATTCTAAGTGTCAAAAAAATTCTAAGTGTCAAAAAAATTCTAAGTGTCAAAAAAAATTCTAAGTGTCAAAAAGAATTCTAAGTGTCAAAAAAAATTCTAAGTGTCAAAAAGAATTCTAAGTGTCAAAAAAAATTCTAAGTGTCAAAAAAAATTCTAAGTGTCAAAAAAAATTCTAAGTGTCAAAAAAAATTCTAAGTGTCAAAAAAATTCTAAGTGTCAAAAAAAATTCTAAGTGTCAAAAAAAATTCTAAGTGTCAAAAAAAATTCTAAGTGTCAAAAAAAATTCTAAGTGTCAAAAAAATTCTAAGTGTCAAAAAAAATTCTAAGTGTCAAAAAAAATTCTAAGTGTCAAAAAAAATTCTAAGTGTCAAAAAGAATTCTAAGTGTCAAAAAAAATTCTAAGTGTCAGAAAGGGAAATGAGTAACCAAGAAGAGAAATGAGTAACCAAGAAATCAGTAACCAACAGGAGAAATGAGTAACCAAGAAGAGAAATGAGTAACCAAGAAATCAGTAACCAACAGGAGAAATGAGTAACCAACGGGAGAAATGAGTAACCAACGGGAGAAATGAGTAACCAACGGGAGAAGTCAGTAACCAACGGGAGAAATCAGTAACCAAAGGGAGAAGTCAGTAACCAACGGGAGAAATCAGTAACCAACAAGAGAAATGAGTAACCAACGGGAGAAATCAGTAACCAAAGGGAGAAGTCAGTAACCAACGGGAGAAATCAGTAACCAAGCTTATTTTTGGTTGGTTACTGACTTCTCCGTTCAACTTGGAGCTGCCCTTGTGCACGATCAAGGAGGGGTATTATCCGCCACGGTGGCTTAATTTTCGCCTAAGGGGAGCGATTTGGAGGCCGTGGCCGGGTGAGGCGCGCCTTTCGAAGGGGAGGGATTTGAATTTCGGCTGCATTGAGGGTAGCTGCCCGCTGTTGTGGGTTTTTGGAGCCTGAGCCCGTTCAACTTGGAGCTGCCCTTGTGCACGATCAAGGAGGGGTATTATCGGCCACGGGGGCTTAATTTTCGCCTAAGGGGAGCGATTTGGAGGCCGTGGCCGGGTGAGGCGCGCCTCTCGAAGGGGAGGGATTTGAATTTCGGCTGCATTGAGGGTAGCTGCCCGCTGTTGTGGGTTTTTGGAGCCTGAGCCCGTTCAACTTGGAGCTGCCCTTGTGCACGATCAAGGAGGGGTATTATCCGCCACGGGGGCTTAATTTTCGCCTAAGGGGAGCGATTTGGAGGCCGTGGCCGGGTGAGGCGCGCCTTTCGAAGGGGAGGGATTTGAATTTCGGCTGCATTGAGGGTAGCTGCCCGCTGTTGTGGGTTTTTGGAGCCTGAGCCCGTTCAACTTGGAGCTGCCCTTGTGCACGATCAAGGAGGGGTATTATCGGCCACGGGGGCTTAATTTTCGCCTAAGGGGAGCGATTTGGAGGCCGTGGCCGGGTGAGGCGCGCCTCTCGAAGGGGAGGGATTTGAATTTCGGCTGCATTGAGGGTAGCTGCCCGCTGTTGTGGGTTTTTGGAGCCTGAGCCCGTTCAACTTGGAGCTGCCCTTGTGCACGATCAAGGAGGGGTATTATCGGCCACGGGGGCTTAATTTTCGCCTAAGGGGAGCGATTTGGAGGCCGTGGCCGGGTGAGGCGCGCCTCTCGAAGGGGAGGGATTTGAATTTCGGCTGCATTGAGGGTAGCTGCCCGCTGTTGTGGGTTTTTGGAGCCTGAGCCCGTTCAACTTGGAGCTGCCCTTGTGCACGATCAAGGAGGGGTATTATCGGCCACGGGGGCTTAATTTTCGCCTAAGGGGAGCGATTTGGAGGCCGTGGCCGGGTGAGGCGCGCCTCTCGAAGGGGAGGGATTTGAATTTCGGCTGCATTGAGGGTAGCTGCCCCGCTGTGGTGGTTTTTCGGAGCCTGAGCCCGAGCGGGGCGTCGGTTCCCGAGGTGGGCAGGAGTCGCTGTGCCCGTGAGGCTGCCTGGCCGAGTCGGAGTGCTGTGGGACGGCGGGGAGCGGGTTTTCCCGGGCGAGGGGGCGATCCCGAGGAAGGGGAGCGATTTGGAGGCCGTGGCCGGGTGAGGCGCGCCTTTCGGAGGGGAGGAATTTGAATTTCGGCTGCATTGAGGGTAGCTGCCCGCTGTTGTGGGTTTTTGGAGCCTGAGCCCGAGCGGGGCGTCGGTTCCCGAGGTGGGCAGGAGTCGCTGTGCCCGTGAGGCTGCCTGGCCGAGTCGGAGTGCTGTGGGACGGCGGGGAGCGGGTTTTCCCGGGCGAGGGGCCGATCCCGAGGAAGGGGAGCAGTTCCGAGGCCGTGGCCGGGTGAGGCGCGCCTTTCGGAGGGGAGGAGTTTGAATTTCGGCTGCATTGAGGGTAGCTGCCCCGCTGTGGTGGTTTTTCGGAGCCTGAGCCCGAGCGGGGCGTCGGTTCCCGAGGTGGGCAGGAGTCGCTGTGCCCGTGAGGCTGCCTGGCCGAGTCGGAGTGCTGTGGGACGGCGGGGAGCGGTTTTTCCCGGGCGAGGGGGCGACCCCGAGGAACTCGGCCGGCGGGGAGGCGTTCCGGCCCGGGCGAGGGGCGCGGACCTGACCGGAGACGTCCAAAACCTTGAAAGGGGTAAGCGGGAAAAGGTCAGCAAAGTGCCCGAAGCAGTAAGGCGAAAAAGCCGTCGGAACCTCCGAAAATGTCCAAAAGCGTGAAATCAGTAACCAGGAAAATGCATAAAAATGGCCAAAAGTGTGAAATCAGTAAGCAGGAAAAGTCGGGAAAAGTGTCTAAAAATGCTTGGAAATCTGAGGAAAATGCCCGAAAATGAGGCCCCTCGGTCGGGAGGAGGAAGTCGAAAATCCCCGTGCCCGACGAGGGAAGTCAGTAACCAGAAGGAAAAACTTAGAAAAAAATTCTAAGTGTCAAAAAAAATTCTAAGTGTCAAAAAAAATTCTAAGTGTCAAAAAAAATTCTAAGTGTCAAAAAGAATTCTAAGTGTCAAAAAAATTCTAAGTGTCAAAAAAATTCTAAGTGTCAAAAAAAATTCTAAGTGTCAAAAAGAATTCTAAGTGTCAAAAAAAATTCTAAGTGTCAAAAAAAATTCTAAGTGTCAAAAAAAATTCTAAGTGTCAAAAAAAATTCTAAGTGTCAAAAAAATTCTAAGTGTCAAAAAAAATTCTAAGTGTCAAAAAAAATTCTAAGTGTCAAAAAAAATTCTAAGTGTCAAAAAAAATTCTAAGTGTCAAAAAAATTCTAAGTGTCAAAAAAAATTCTAAGTGTCAAAAAAAATTCTAAGTGTCAAAAAAAATTCTAAGTGTCAAAAAGAATTCTAAGTGTCAAAAAAAATTCTAAGTGTCAGAAAGGGAAATGAGTAACCAAGAAGAGAAATGAGTAACCAAGAAATCAGTAACCAACAGGAGAAATGAGTAACCAAGAAGAGAAATGAGTAACCAAGAAATCAGTAACCAACAGGAGAAATGAGTAACCAACGGGAGAAATGAGTAACCAACGGGAGAAATGAGTAACCAACGGGAGAAGTCAGTAACCAACGGGAGAAATCAGTAACCAAAGGGAGAAGTCAGTAACCAACGGGAGAAATCAGTAACCAACAAGAGAAATGAGTAACCAACGGGAGAAATCAGTAACCAAAGGGAGAAGTCAGTAACCAACGGGAGAAATCAGTAACCAAGCTTATTTTTGGTTGGTTACTGACTTCTCCGTTCAACTTGGAGCTGCCCTTGTGCACGATCAAGGAGGGGTATTATCCGCCACGGGGGCTTAATTTTCGCCTAAGGGGAGCGATTTGGAGGCCGTGGCCGGGTGAGGCGCGCCTTTCGAAGGGGAGGGATTTGAATTTCGGCTGCATTGAGGGTAGCTGCCCGCTGTTGTGGGTTTTTGGAGCCTGAGCCCGTTCAACTTGGAGCTGCCCTTGTGCACGATCAAGGAGGGGTATTATCGGCCACGGGGGCTTAATTTTCGCCTAAGGGGAGCGATTTGGAGGCCGTGGCCGGGTGAGGCGCGCCTCTCGAAGGGGAGGGATTTGAATTTCGGCTGCATTGAGGGTAGCTGCCCGCTGTTGTGGGTTTTTGGAGCCTGAGCCCGTTCAACTTGGAGCTGCCCTTGTGCACGATCAAGGAGGGGTATTATCCGCCACGGGGGCTTAATTTTCGCCTAAGGGGAGCGATTTGGAGGCCGTGGCCGGGTGAGGCGCGCCTCTCGAAGGGGAGGGATTTGAATTTCGGCTGCATTGAGGGTAGCTGCCCGCTGTTGTGGGTTTTTGGAGCCTGAGCCCGTTCAACTTGGAGCTGCCCTTGTGCACGATCAAGGAGGGGTATTATCGGCCACGGGGGCTTAATTTTCGCCTAAGGGGAGCGATTTGGAGGCCGTGGCCGGGTGAGGCGCGCCTCTCGAAGGGGAGGGATTTGAATTTCGGCTGCATTGAGGGTAGCTGCCCGCTGTTGTGGGTTTTTGGAGCCTGAGCCCGTTCAACTTGGAGCTGCCCTTGTGCACGATCAAGGAGGGGTATTATCGGCCACGGGGGCTTAATTTTCGCCTAAGGGGAGCGATTTGGAGGCCGTGGCCGGGTGAGGCGCGCCTCTCGAAGGGGAGGGATTTGAATTTCGGCTGCATTGAGGGTAGCTGCCCGCTGTTGTGGGTTTTTGGAGCCTGAGCCCGTTCAACTTGGAGCTGCCCTTGTGCACGATCAAGGAGGGGTATTATCGGCCACGGGGGCTTAATTTTCGCCTAAGGGGAGCGATTTGGAGGCCGTGGCCGGGTGAGGCGCGCCTCTCGAAGGGGAGGGATTTGAATTTCGGCTGCATTGAGGGTAGCTGCCCCGCTGTGGTGGTTTTTCGGAGCCTGAGCCCGAGCGGGGCGTCGGTTCCCGAGGTGGGCAGGAGTCGCTGTGCCCGTGAGGCTGCCTGGCCGAGTCGGAGTGCTGTGGGACGGCGGGGAGCGGGTTTTCCCGGGCGAGGGGGCGATCCCGAGGAAGGGGAGCGATTTGGAGGCCGTGGCCGGGTGAGGCGCGCCTTTCGGAGGGGAGGAATTTGAATTTCGGCTGCATTGAGGGTAGCTGCCCGCTGTTGTGGGTTTTTGGAGCCTGAGCCCGAGCGGGGCGTCGGTTCCCGAGGTGGGCAGGAGTCGCTGTGCCCGTGAGGCTGCCTGGCCGAGTCGGAGTGCTGTGGGACGGCGGGGAGCGGGTTTTCCCGGGCGAGGGGCCGATCCCGAGGAAGGGGAGCAGTTCCGAGGCCGTGGCCGGGTGAGGCGCGCCTTTCGGAGGGGAGGAGTTTGAATTTCGGCTGCATTGAGGGTAGCTGCCCCGCTGTGGTGGTTTTTCGGAGCCTGAGCCCGAGCGGGGCGTCGGTTCCCGAGGTGGGCAGGAGTCGCTGTGCCCGTGAGGCTGCCTGGCCGAGTCGGAGTGCTGTGGGACGGCGGGGAGCGGTTTTTCCCGGGCGAGGGGGCGACCCCGAGGAACTCGGCCGGCGGGGAGGCGTTCCGGCCCGGGCGAGGGGCGCGGACCTGACCGGAGACGTCCAAAACCTTGAAAGGGGTAAGCGGGAAAAGGTCAGCAAAGTGCCCGAAGCAGTAAGGCGAAAAAGCCGTCGGAACCTCCGAAAATGTCCAAAAGCGTGAAATCAGTAACCAGGAAAATGCATAAAAATGGCCAAAAGTGTGAAATCAGTAAGCAGGAAAAGTCGGGGAAAGTGTCTAAAAATGCTTGGAAATCTGAGGAAAATGCCCGAAAATGAGGCCCCTCGGTCGGGAGGAGGAAGTCGAAAATCCCCGTGCCCGACGAGGGAAGTCAGTAACCAGAAGGAAAAACTTAGAAAAAAATTCTAAGTGTCAAAAAAAATTCTAAGTGTCAAAAAAAATTCTAAGTGTCAAAAAAAATTCTAAGTGTCAAAAAGAATTCTAAGTGTCAAAAAAATTCTAAGTGTCAAAAAAATTCTAAGTGTCAAAAAAAATTCTAAGTGTCAAAAAGAATTCTAAGTGTCAAAAAAAATTCTAAGTGTCAAAAAGAATTCTAAGTGTCAAAAAAAATTCTAAGTGTCAAAAAAAATTCTAAGTGTCAAAAAAAATTCTAAGTGTCAAAAAAAATTCTAAGTGTCAAAAAAATTCTAAGTGTCAAAAAAAATTCTAAGTGTCAAAAAAAATTCTAAGTGTCAAAAAAAATTCTAAGTGTCAAAAAAAATTCTAAGTGTCAAAAAAATTCTAAGTGTCAAAAAAAATTCTAAGTGTCAGAAAGGGAAATGAGTAACCAAGAAGAGAAATGAGTAACCAAGAAATCAGTAACCAACAGGAGAAATGAGTAACCAAGAAGAGAAATGAGTAACCAAGAAATCAGTAACCAACAGGAGAAATGAGTAACCAACGGGAGAAATGAGTAACCAACGGGAGAAATGAGTAACCAACGGGAGAAGTCAGTAACCAACGGGAGAAATCAGTAACCAAAGGGAGAAGTCAGTAACCAACGGGAGAAATCAGTAACCAACAAGAGAAATGAGTAACCAACGGGAGAAATCAGTAACCAAAGGGAGAAGTCAGTAACCAACGGGAGAAATCAGTAACCAAGCTTATTTTTGGTTGGTTACTGACTTCTCCGTTCAACTTGGAGCTGCCCTTGTGCACGATCAAGGAGGGGTATTATCCGCCACGGTGGCTTAATTTTCGCCTAAGGGGAGCGATTTGGAGGCCGTGGCCGGGTGAGGCGCGCCTTTCGAAGGGGAGGGATTTGAATTTCGGCTGCATTGAGGGTAGCTGCCCGCTGTTGTGGGTTTTTGGAGCCTGAGCCCGTTCAACTTGGAGCTGCCCTTGTGCACGATCAAGGAGGGGTATTATCGGCCACGGGGGCTTAATTTTCGCCTAAGGGGAGCGATTTGGAGGCCGTGGCCGGGTGAGGCGCGCCTCTCGAAGGGGAGGGATTTGAATTTCGGCTGCATTGAGGGTAGCTGCCCGCTGTTGTGGGTTTTTGGAGCCTGAGCCCGTTCAACTTGGAGCTGCCCTTGTGCACGATCAAGGAGGGGTATTATCCGCCACGGGGGCTTAATTTTCGCCTAAGGGGAGCGATTTGGAGGCCGTGGCCGGGTGAGGCGCGCCTTTCGAAGGGGAGGGATTTGAATTTCGGCTGCATTGAGGGTAGCTGCCCGCTGTTGTGGGTTTTTGGAGCCTGAGCCCGTTCAACTTGGAGCTGCCCTTGTGCACGATCAAGGAGGGGTATTATCGGCCACGGGGGCTTAATTTTCGCCTAAGGGGAGCGATTTGGAGGCCGTGGCCGGGTGAGGCGCGCCTCTCGAAGGGGAGGGATTTGAATTTCGGCTGCATTGAGGGTAGCTGCCCGCTGTTGTGGGTTTTTGGAGCCTGAGCCCGTTCAACTTGGAGCTGCCCTTGTGCACGATCAAGGAGGGGTATTATCGGCCACGGGGGCTTAATTTTCGCCTAAGGGGAGCGATTTGGAGGCCGTGGCCGGGTGAGGCGCGCCTCTCGAAGGGGAGGGATTTGAATTTCGGCTGCATTGAGGGTAGCTGCCCGCTGTTGTGGGTTTTTGGAGCCTGAGCCCGTTCAACTTGGAGCTGCCCTTGTGCACGATCAAGGAGGGGTATTATCGGCCACGGGGGCTTAATTTTCGCCTAAGGGGAGCGATTTGGAGGCCGTGGCCGGGTGAGGCGCGCCTCTCGAAGGGGAGGGATTTGAATTTCGGCTGCATTGAGGGTAGCTGCCCCGCTGTGGTGGTTTTTCGGAGCCTGAGCCCGAGCGGGGCGTCGGTTCCCGAGGTGGGCAGGAGTCGCTGTGCCCGTGAGGCTGCCTGGCCGAGTCGGAGTGCTGTGGGACGGCGGGGAGCGGGTTTTCCCGGGCGAGGGGGCGATCCCGAGGAAGGGGAGCGATTTGGAGGCCGTGGCCGGGTGAGGCGCGCCTTTCGGAGGGGAGGAATTTGAATTTCGGCTGCATTGAGGGTAGCTGCCCGCTGTTGTGGGTTTTTGGAGCCTGAGCCCGAGCGGGGCGTCGGTTCCCGAGGTGGGCAGGAGTCGCTGTGCCCGTGAGGCTGCCTGGCCGAGTCGGAGTGCTGTGGGACGGCGGGGAGCGGGTTTTCCCGGGCGAGGGGCCGATCCCGAGGAAGGGGAGCAGTTCCGAGGCCGTGGCCGGGTGAGGCGCGCCTTTCGGAGGGGAGGAGTTTGAATTTCGGCTGCATTGAGGGTAGCTGCCCCGCTGTGGTGGTTTTTCGGAGCCTGAGCCCGAGCGGGGCGTCGGTTCCCGAGGTGGGCAGGAGTCGCTGTGCCCGTGAGGCTGCCTGGCCGAGTCGGAGTGCTGTGGGACGGCGGGGAGCGGTTTTTCCCGGGCGAGGGGGCGACCCCGAGGAACTCGGCCGGCGGGGAGGCGTTCCGGCCCGGGCGAGGGGCGCGGACCTGACCGGAGACGTCCAAAACCTTGAAAGGGGTAAGCGGGAAAAGGTCAGCAAAGTGCCCGAAGCAGTAAGGCGAAAAAGCCGTCGGAACCTCCGAAAATGTCCAAAAGCGTGAAATCAGTAACCAGGAAAATGCATAAAAATGGCCAAAAGTGTGAAATCAGTAAGCAGGAAAAGTCGGGAAAAGTGTCTAAAAATGCTTGGAAATCTGAGGAAAATGCCCGAAAATGAGGCCCCTCGGTCGGGAGGAGGAAGTCGAAAATCCCCGTGCCCGACGAGGGAAGTCAGTAACCAGAAGGAAAAACTTAGAAAAAAATTCTAAGTGTCAAAAAAAATTCTAAGTGTCAAAAAAAATTCTAAGTGTCAAAAAAAATTCTAAGTGTCAAAAAGAATTCTAAGTGTCAAAAAAATTCTAAGTGTCAAAAAAATTCTAAGTGTCAAAAAAAATTCTAAGTGTCAAAAAGAATTCTAAGTGTCAAAAAAAATTCTAAGTGTCAAAAAAAATTCTAAGTGTCAAAAAAAATTCTAAGTGTCAAAAAAAATTCTAAGTGTCAAAAAAATTCTAAGTGTCAAAAAAAATTCTAAGTGTCAAAAAAAATTCTAAGTGTCAAAAAAAATTCTAAGTGTCAAAAAAAATTCTAAGTGTCAAAAAAATTCTAAGTGTCAAAAAAAATTCTAAGTGTCAAAAAAAATTCTAAGTGTCAAAAAAAATTCTAAGTGTCAAAAAGAATTCTAAGTGTCAAAAAAAATTCTAAGTGTCAGAAAGGGAAATGAGTAACCAAGAAGAGAAATGAGTAACCAAGAAATCAGTAACCAACAGGAGAAATGAGTAACCAAGAAGAGAAATGAGTAACCAAGAAATCAGTAACCAACAGGAGAAATGAGTAACCAACGGGAGAAATGAGTAACCAACGGGAGAAATGAGTAACCAACGGGAGAAGTCAGTAACCAACGGGAGAAATCAGTAACCAAAGGGAGAAGTCAGTAACCAACGGGAGAAATCAGTAACCAACAAGAGAAATGAGTAACCAACGGGAGAAATCAGTAACCAAAGGGAGAAGTCAGTAACCAACGGGAGAAATCAGTAACCAAGCTTATTTTTGGTTGGTTACTGACTTCTCCGTTCAACTTGGAGCTGCCCTTGTGCACGATCAAGGAGGGGTATTATCCGCCACGGGGGCTTAATTTTCGCCTAAGGGGAGCGATTTGGAGGCCGTGGCCGGGTGAGGCGCGCCTTTCGAAGGGGAGGGATTTGAATTTCGGCTGCATTGAGGGTAGCTGCCCGCTGTTGTGGGTTTTTGGAGCCTGAGCCCGTTCAACTTGGAGCTGCCCTTGTGCACGATCAAGGAGGGGTATTATCGGCCACGGGGGCTTAATTTTCGCCTAAGGGGAGCGATTTGGAGGCCGTGGCCGGGTGAGGCGCGCCTCTCGAAGGGGAGGGATTTGAATTTCGGCTGCATTGAGGGTAGCTGCCCGCTGTTGTGGGTTTTTGGAGCCTGAGCCCGTTCAACTTGGAGCTGCCCTTGTGCACGATCAAGGAGGGGTATTATCCGCCACGGGGGCTTAATTTTCGCCTAAGGGGAGCGATTTGGAGGCCGTGGCCGGGTGAGGCGCGCCTCTCGAAGGGGAGGGATTTGAATTTCGGCTGCATTGAGGGTAGCTGCCCGCTGTTGTGGGTTTTTGGAGCCTGAGCCCGTTCAACTTGGAGCTGCCCTTGTGCACGATCAAGGAGGGGTATTATCGGCCACGGGGGCTTAATTTTCGCCTAAGGGGAGCGATTTGGAGGCCGTGGCCGGGTGAGGCGCGCCTCTCGAAGGGGAGGGATTTGAATTTCGGCTGCATTGAGGGTAGCTGCCCGCTGTTGTGGGTTTTTGGAGCCTGAGCCCGTTCAACTTGGAGCTGCCCTTGTGCACGATCAAGGAGGGGTATTATCGGCCACGGGGGCTTAATTTTCGCCTAAGGGGAGCGATTTGGAGGCCGTGGCCGGGTGAGGCGCGCCTCTCGAAGGGGAGGGATTTGAATTTCGGCTGCATTGAGGGTAGCTGCCCGCTGTTGTGGGTTTTTGGAGCCTGAGCCCGTTCAACTTGGAGCTGCCCTTGTGCACGATCAAGGAGGGGTATTATCGGCCACGGGGGCTTAATTTTCGCCTAAGGGGAGCGATTTGGAGGCCGTGGCCGGGTGAGGCGCGCCTCTCGAAGGGGAGGGATTTGAATTTCGGCTGCATTGAGGGTAGCTGCCCCGCTGTGGTGGTTTTTCGGAGCCTGAGCCCGAGCGGGGCGTCGGTTCCCGAGGTGGGCAGGAGTCGCTGTGCCCGTGAGGCTGCCTGGCCGAGTCGGAGTGCTGTGGGACGGCGGGGAGCGGGTTTTCCCGGGCGAGGGGGCGATCCCGAGGAAGGGGAGCGATTTGGAGGCCGTGGCCGGGTGAGGCGCGCCTTTCGGAGGGGAGGAATTTGAATTTCGGCTGCATTGAGGGTAGCTGCCCGCTGTTGTGGGTTTTTGGAGCCTGAGCCCGAGCGGGGCGTCGGTTCCCGAGGTGGGCAGGAGTCGCTGTGCCCGTGAGGCTGCCTGGCCGAGTCGGAGTGCTGTGGGACGGCGGGGAGCGGGTTTTCCCGGGCGAGGGGCCGATCCCGAGGAAGGGGAGCAGTTCCGAGGCCGTGGCCGGGTGAGGCGCGCCTTTCGGAGGGGAGGAGTTTGAATTTCGGCTGCATTGAGGGTAGCTGCCCCGCTGTGGTGGTTTTTCGGAGCCTGAGCCCGAGCGGGGCGTCGGTTCCCGAGGTGGGCAGGAGTCGCTGTGCCCGTGAGGCTGCCTGGCCGAGTCGGAGTGCTGTGGGACGGCGGGGAGCGGTTTTTCCCGGGCGAGGGGGCGACCCCGAGGAACTCGGCCGGCGGGGAGGCGTTCCGGCCCGGGCGAGGGGCGCGGACCTGACCGGAGACGTCCAAAACCTTGAAAGGGGTAAGCGGGAAAAGGTCAGCAAAGTGCCCGAAGCAGTAAGGCGAAAAAGCCGTCGGAACCTCCGAAAATGTCCAAAAGCGTGAAATCAGTAACCAGGAAAATGCATAAAAATGGCCAAAAGTGTGAAATCAGTAAGCAGGAAAAGTCGGGAAAAGTGTCTAAAAATGCTTGGAAATCTGAGGAAAATGCCCGAAAATGAGGCCCCTCGGTCGGGAGGAGGAAGTCGAAAATCCCCGTGCCCGACGAGGGAAGTCAGTAACCAGAAGGAAAAACTTAGAAAAAAATTCTAAGTGTCAAAAAAAATTCTAAGTGTCAAAAAAAATTCTAAGTGTCAAAAAAAATTCTAAGTGTCAAAAAGAATTCTAAGTGTCAAAAAAATTCTAAGTGTCAAAAAAATTCTAAGTGTCAAAAAAAATTCTAAGTGTCAAAAAGAATTCTAAGTGTCAAAAAAAATTCTAAGTGTCAAAAAAAATTCTAAGTGTCAAAAAAAATTCTAAGTGTCAAAAAAAATTCTAAGTGTCAAAAAAATTCTAAGTGTCAAAAAAAATTCTAAGTGTCAAAAAAAATTCTAAGTGTCAAAAAAAATTCTAAGTGTCAAAAAAAATTCTAAGTGTCAAAAAAATTCTAAGTGTCAAAAAAAATTCTAAGTGTCAAAAAAAATTCTAAGTGTCAAAAAAAATTCTAAGTGTCAAAAAGAATTCTAAGTGTCAAAAAAAATTCTAAGTGTCAGAAAGGGAAATGAGTAACCAAGAAGAGAAATGAGTAACCAAGAAATCAGTAACCAACAGGAGAAATGAGTAACCAAGAAGAGAAATGAGTAACCAAGAAATCAGTAACCAACAGGAGAAATGAGTAACCAACGGGAGAAATGAGTAACCAACGGGAGAAATGAGTAACCAACGGGAGAAGTCAGTAACCAACGGGAGAAATCAGTAACCAAAGGGAGAAGTCAGTAACCAACGGGAGAAATCAGTAACCAACAAGAGAAATGAGTAACCAACGGGAGAAATCAGTAACCAAAGGGAGAAGTCAGTAACCAACGGGAGAAATCAGTAACCAAGCTTATTTTTGGTTGGTTACTGACTTCTCCGTTCAACTTGGAGCTGCCCTTGTGCACGATCAAGGAGGGGTATTATCCGCCACGGGGGCTTAATTTTCGCCTAAGGGGAGCGATTTGGAGGCCGTGGCCGGGTGAGGCGCGCCTTTCGAAGGGGAGGGATTTGAATTTCGGCTGCATTGAGGGTAGCTGCCCGCTGTTGTGGGTTTTTGGAGCCTGAGCCCGTTCAACTTGGAGCTGCCCTTGTGCACGATCAAGGAGGGGTATTATCGGCCACGGGGGCTTAATTTTCGCCTAAGGGGAGCGATTTGGAGGCCGTGGCCGGGTGAGGCGCGCCTTTCGAAGGGGAGGGATTTGAATTTCGGCTGCATTGAGGGTAGCTGCCCGCTGTTGTGGGTTTTTGGAGCCTGAGCCCGTTCAACTTGGAGCTGCCCTTGTGCACGATCAAGGAGGGGTATTATCGGCCACGGGGGCTTAATTTTCGCCTAAGGGGAGCGATTTGGAGGCCGTGGCCGGGTGAGGCGCGCCTCTCGAAGGGGAGGGATTTGAATTTCGGCTGCATTGAGGGTAGCTGCCCGCTGTTGTGGGTTTTTGGAGCCTGAGCCCGTTCAACTTGGAGCTGCCCTTGTGCACGATCAAGGAGGGGTATTATCCGCCACGGGGGCTTAATTTTCGCCTAAGGGGAGCGATTTGGAGGCCGTGGCCGGGTGAGGCGCGCCTCTCGAAGGGGAGGGATTTGAATTTCGGCTGCATTGAGGGTAGCTGCCCGCTGTTGTGGGTTTTTGGAGCCTGAGCCCGTTCAACTTGGAGCTGCCCTTGTGCACGATCAAGGAGGGGTATTATCGGCCACGGGGGCTTAATTTTCGCCTAAGGGGAGCGATTTGGAGGCCGTGGCCGGGTGAGGCGCGCCTCTCGAAGGGGAGGGATTTGAATTTCGGCTGCATTGAGGGTAGCTGCCCGCTGTTGTGGGTTTTTGGAGCCTGAGCCCGTTCAACTTGGAGCTGCCCTTGTGCACGATCAAGGAGGGGTATTATCGGCCACGGGGGCTTAATTTTCGCCTAAGGGGAGCGATTTGGAGGCCGTGGCCGGGTGAGGCGCGCCTCTCGAAGGGGAGGGATTTGAATTTCGGCTGCATTGAGGGTAGCTGCCCGCTGTTGTGGGTTTTTGGAGCCTGAGCCCGTTCAACTTGGAGCTGCCCTTGTGCACGATCAAGGAGGGGTATTATCGGCCACGGGGGCTTAATTTTCGCCTAAGGGGAGCGATTTGGAGGCCGTGGCCGGGTGAGGCGCGCCTCTCGAAGGGGAGGGATTTGAATTTCGGCTGCATTGAGGGTAGCTGCCCCGCTGTGGTGGTTTTTCGGAGCCTGAGCCCGAGCGGGGCGTCGGTTCCCGAGGTGGGCAGGAGTCGCTGTGCCCGTGAGGCTGCCTGGCCGAGTCGGAGTGCTGTGGGACGGCGGGGAGCGGGTTTTCCCGGGCGAGGGGGCGATCCCGAGGAAGGGGAGCGATTTGGAGGCCGTGGCCGGGTGAGGCGCGCCTTTCGGAGGGGAGGAATTTGAATTTCGGCTGCATTGAGGGTAGCTGCCCGCTGTTGTGGGTTTTTGGAGCCTGAGCCCGAGCGGGGCGTCGGTTCCCGAGGTGGGCAGGAGTCGCTGTGCCCGTGAGGCTGCCTGGCCGAGTCGGAGTGCTGTGGGACGGCGGGGAGCGGGTTTTCCCGGGCGAGGGGCCGATCCCGAGGAAGGGGAGCAGTTCCGAGGCCGTGGCCGGGTGAGGCGCGCCTTTCGGAGGGGAGGAGTTTGAATTTCGGCTGCATTGAGGGTAGCTGCCCCGCTGTGGTGGTTTTTCGGAGCCTGAGCCCGAGCGGGGCGTCGGTTCCCGAGGTGGGCAGGAGTCGCTGTGCCCGTGAGGCTGCCTGGCCGAGTCGGAGTGCTGTGGGACGGCGGGGAGCGGTTTTTCCCGGGCGAGGGGGCGACCCCGAGGAACTCGGCCGGCGGGGAGGCGTTCCGGCCCGGGCGAGGGGCGCGGACCTGACCGGAGACGTCCAAAACCTTGAAAGGGGTAAGCGGGAAAAGGTCAGCAAAGTGCCCGAAGCAGTAAGGCGAAAAAGCCGTCGGAACCTCCGAAAATGTCCAAAAGCGTGAAATCAGTAACCAGGAAAATGCATAAAAATGGCCAAAAGTGTGAAATCAGTAAGCAGGAAAAGTCGGGGAAAGTGTCTAAAAATGCTTGGAAATCTGAGGAAAATGCCCGAAAATGAGGCCCCTCGGTCGGGAGGAGGAAGTCGAAAATCCCCGTGCCCGACGAGGGAAGTCAGTAACCAGAAGGAAAAACTTAGAAAAAAATTCTAAGTGTCAAAAAAAATTCTAAGTGTCAAAAAAAATTCTAAGTGTCAAAAAAAATTCTAAGTGTCAAAAAGAATTCTAAGTGTCAAAAAAATTCTAAGTGTCAAAAAAATTCTAAGTGTCAAAAAAAATTCTAAGTGTCAAAAAGAATTCTAAGTGTCAAAAAAAATTCTAAGTGTCAAAAAGAATTCTAAGTGTCAAAAAAAATTCTAAGTGTCAAAAAAAATTCTAAGTGTCAAAAAAAATTCTAAGTGTCAAAAAAAATTCTAAGTGTCAAAAAAATTCTAAGTGTCAAAAAAAATTCTAAGTGTCAAAAAAAATTCTAAGTGTCAAAAAAAATTCTAAGTGTCAAAAAAAATTCTAAGTGTCAAAAAAATTCTAAGTGTCAAAAAAAATTCTAAGTGTCAAAAAAAATTCTAAGTGTCAAAAAAAATTCTAAGTGTCAAAAAGAATTCTAAGTGTCAAAAAAAATTCTAAGTGTCAGAAAGGGAAATGAGTAACCAAGAAGAGAAATGAGTAACCAAGAAATCAGTAACCAACAGGAGAAATGAGTAACCAAGAAGAGAAATGAGTAACCAAGAAATCAGTAACCAACAGGAGAAATGAGTAACCAACGGGAGAAATGAGTAACCAACGGGAGAAATGAGTAACCAACGGGAGAAGTCAGTAACCAACGGGAGAAATCAGTAACCAAAGGGAGAAGTCAGTAACCAACGGGAGAAATCAGTAACCAACAAGAGAAATGAGTAACCAACGGGAGAAATCAGTAACCAAAGGGAGAAGTCAGTAACCAACGGGAGAAATCAGTAACCAAGCTTATTTTTGGTTGGTTACTGACTTCTCCGTTCAACTTGGAGCTGCCCTTGTGCACGATCAAGGAGGGGTATTATCCGCCACGGTGGCTTAATTTTCGCCTAAGGGGAGCGATTTGGAGGCCGTGGCCGGGTGAGGCGCGCCTTTCGAAGGGGAGGGATTTGAATTTCGGCTGCATTGAGGGTAGCTGCCCGCTGTTGTGGGTTTTTGGAGCCTGAGCCCGTTCAACTTGGAGCTGCCCTTGTGCACGATCAAGGAGGGGTATTATCGGCCACGGGGGCTTAATTTTCGCCTAAGGGGAGCGATTTGGAGGCCGTGGCCGGGTGAGGCGCGCCTCTCGAAGGGGAGGGATTTGAATTTCGGCTGCATTGAGGGTAGCTGCCCGCTGTTGTGGGTTTTTGGAGCCTGAGCCCGTTCAACTTGGAGCTGCCCTTGTGCACGATCAAGGAGGGGTATTATCCGCCACGGGGGCTTAATTTTCGCCTAAGGGGAGCGATTTGGAGGCCGTGGCCGGGTGAGGCGCGCCTTTCGAAGGGGAGGGATTTGAATTTCGGCTGCATTGAGGGTAGCTGCCCGCTGTTGTGGGTTTTTGGAGCCTGAGCCCGTTCAACTTGGAGCTGCCCTTGTGCACGATCAAGGAGGGGTATTATCGGCCACGGGGGCTTAATTTTCGCCTAAGGGGAGCGATTTGGAGGCCGTGGCCGGGTGAGGCGCGCCTCTCGAAGGGGAGGGATTTGAATTTCGGCTGCATTGAGGGTAGCTGCCCGCTGTTGTGGGTTTTTGGAGCCTGAGCCCGTTCAACTTGGAGCTGCCCTTGTGCACGATCAAGGAGGGGTATTATCGGCCACGGGGGCTTAATTTTCGCCTAAGGGGAGCGATTTGGAGGCCGTGGCCGGGTGAGGCGCGCCTCTCGAAGGGGAGGGATTTGAATTTCGGCTGCATTGAGGGTAGCTGCCCGCTGTTGTGGGTTTTTGGAGCCTGAGCCCGTTCAACTTGGAGCTGCCCTTGTGCACGATCAAGGAGGGGTATTATCGGCCACGGGGGCTTAATTTTCGCCTAAGGGGAGCGATTTGGAGGCCGTGGCCGGGTGAGGCGCGCCTCTCGAAGGGGAGGGATTTGAATTTCGGCTGCATTGAGGGTAGCTGCCCCGCTGTGGTGGTTTTTCGGAGCCTGAGCCCGAGCGGGGCGTCGGTTCCCGAGGTGGGCAGGAGTCGCTGTGCCCGTGAGGCTGCCTGGCCGAGTCGGAGTGCTGTGGGACGGCGGGGAGCGGGTTTTCCCGGGCGAGGGGGCGATCCCGAGGAAGGGGAGCGATTTGGAGGCCGTGGCCGGGTGAGGCGCGCCTTTCGGAGGGGAGGAATTTGAATTTCGGCTGCATTGAGGGTAGCTGCCCGCTGTTGTGGGTTTTTGGAGCCTGAGCCCGAGCGGGGCGTCGGTTCCCGAGGTGGGCAGGAGTCGCTGTGCCCGTGAGGCTGCCTGGCCGAGTCGGAGTGCTGTGGGACGGCGGGGAGCGGGTTTTCCCGGGCGAGGGGCCGATCCCGAGGAAGGGGAGCAGTTCCGAGGCCGTGGCCGGGTGAGGCGCGCCTTTCGGAGGGGAGGAGTTTGAATTTCGGCTGCATTGAGGGTAGCTGCCCCGCTGTGGTGGTTTTTCGGAGCCTGAGCCCGAGCGGGGCGTCGGTTCCCGAGGTGGGCAGGAGTCGCTGTGCCCGTGAGGCTGCCTGGCCGAGTCGGAGTGCTGTGGGACGGCGGGGAGCGGTTTTTCCCGGGCGAGGGGGCGACCCCGAGGAACTCGGCCGGCGGGGAGGCGTTCCGGCCCGGGCGAGGGGCGCGGACCTGACCGGAGACGTCCAAAACCTTGAAAGGGGTAAGCGGGAAAAGGTCAGCAAAGTGCCCGAAGCAGTAAGGCGAAAAAGCCGTCGGAACCTCCGAAAATGTCCAAAAGCGTGAAATCAGTAACCAGGAAAATGCATAAAAATGGCCAAAAGTGTGAAATCAGTAAGCAGGAAAAGTCGGGAAAAGTGTCTAAAAATGCTTGGAAATCTGAGGAAAATGCCCGAAAATGAGGCCCCTCGGTCGGGAGGAGGAAGTCGAAAATCCCCGTGCCCGACGAGGGAAGTCAGTAACCAGAAGGAAAAACTTAGAAAAAAATTCTAAGTGTCAAAAAAAATTCTAAGTGTCAAAAAAAATTCTAAGTGTCAAAAAAAATTCTAAGTGTCAAAAAGAATTCTAAGTGTCAAAAAAATTCTAAGTGTCAAAAAAATTCTAAGTGTCAAAAAAAATTCTAAGTGTCAAAAAGAATTCTAAGTGTCAAAAAAAATTCTAAGTGTCAAAAAAAATTCTAAGTGTCAAAAAAAATTCTAAGTGTCAAAAAAAATTCTAAGTGTCAAAAAAATTCTAAGTGTCAAAAAAAATTCTAAGTGTCAAAAAAAATTCTAAGTGTCAAAAAAAATTCTAAGTGTCAAAAAAAATTCTAAGTGTCAAAAAAATTCTAAGTGTCAAAAAAAATTCTAAGTGTCAAAAAAAATTCTAAGTGTCAAAAAAAATTCTAAGTGTCAAAAAGAATTCTAAGTGTCAAAAAAAATTCTAAGTGTCAGAAAGGGAAATGAGTAACCAAGAAGAGAAATGAGTAACCAAGAAATCAGTAACCAACAGGAGAAATGAGTAACCAAGAAGAGAAATGAGTAACCAAGAAATCAGTAACCAACAGGAGAAATGAGTAACCAACGGGAGAAATGAGTAACCAACGGGAGAAATGAGTAACCAACGGGAGAAGTCAGTAACCAACGGGAGAAATCAGTAACCAAAGGGAGAAGTCAGTAACCAACGGGAGAAATCAGTAACCAACAAGAGAAATGAGTAACCAACGGGAGAAATCAGTAACCAAAGGGAGAAGTCAGTAACCAACGGGAGAAATCAGTAACCAAGCTTATTTTTGGTTGGTTACTGACTTCTCCGTTCAACTTGGAGCTGCCCTTGTGCACGATCAAGGAGGGGTATTATCCGCCACGGGGGCTTAATTTTCGCCTAAGGGGAGCGATTTGGAGGCCGTGGCCGGGTGAGGCGCGCCTTTCGAAGGGGAGGGATTTGAATTTCGGCTGCATTGAGGGTAGCTGCCCGCTGTTGTGGGTTTTTGGAGCCTGAGCCCGTTCAACTTGGAGCTGCCCTTGTGCACGATCAAGGAGGGGTATTATCGGCCACGGGGGCTTAATTTTCGCCTAAGGGGAGCGATTTGGAGGCCGTGGCCGGGTGAGGCGCGCCTCTCGAAGGGGAGGGATTTGAATTTCGGCTGCATTGAGGGTAGCTGCCCGCTGTTGTGGGTTTTTGGAGCCTGAGCCCGTTCAACTTGGAGCTGCCCTTGTGCACGATCAAGGAGGGGTATTATCCGCCACGGGGGCTTAATTTTCGCCTAAGGGGAGCGATTTGGAGGCCGTGGCCGGGTGAGGCGCGCCTCTCGAAGGGGAGGGATTTGAATTTCGGCTGCATTGAGGGTAGCTGCCCGCTGTTGTGGGTTTTTGGAGCCTGAGCCCGTTCAACTTGGAGCTGCCCTTGTGCACGATCAAGGAGGGGTATTATCGGCCACGGGGGCTTAATTTTCGCCTAAGGGGAGCGATTTGGAGGCCGTGGCCGGGTGAGGCGCGCCTCTCGAAGGGGAGGGATTTGAATTTCGGCTGCATTGAGGGTAGCTGCCCGCTGTTGTGGGTTTTTGGAGCCTGAGCCCGTTCAACTTGGAGCTGCCCTTGTGCACGATCAAGGAGGGGTATTATCGGCCACGGGGGCTTAATTTTCGCCTAAGGGGAGCGATTTGGAGGCCGTGGCCGGGTGAGGCGCGCCTCTCGAAGGGGAGGGATTTGAATTTCGGCTGCATTGAGGGTAGCTGCCCGCTGTTGTGGGTTTTTGGAGCCTGAGCCCGTTCAACTTGGAGCTGCCCTTGTGCACGATCAAGGAGGGGTATTATCGGCCACGGGGGCTTAATTTTCGCCTAAGGGGAGCGATTTGGAGGCCGTGGCCGGGTGAGGCGCGCCTCTCGAAGGGGAGGGATTTGAATTTCGGCTGCATTGAGGGTAGCTGCCCCGCTGTGGTGGTTTTTCGGAGCCTGAGCCCGAGCGGGGCGTCGGTTCCCGAGGTGGGCAGGAGTCGCTGTGCCCGTGAGGCTGCCTGGCCGAGTCGGAGTGCTGTGGGACGGCGGGGAGCGGGTTTTCCCGGGCGAGGGGGCGATCCCGAGGAAGGGGAGCGATTTGGAGGCCGTGGCCGGGTGAGGCGCGCCTTTCGGAGGGGAGGAATTTGAATTTCGGCTGCATTGAGGGTAGCTGCCCGCTGTTGTGGGTTTTTGGAGCCTGAGCCCGAGCGGGGCGTCGGTTCCCGAGGTGGGCAGGAGTCGCTGTGCCCGTGAGGCTGCCTGGCCGAGTCGGAGTGCTGTGGGACGGCGGGGAGCGGGTTTTCCCGGGCGAGGGGCCGATCCCGAGGAAGGGGAGCAGTTCCGAGGCCGTGGCCGGGTGAGGCGCGCCTTTCGGAGGGGAGGAGTTTGAATTTCGGCTGCATTGAGGGTAGCTGCCCCGCTGTGGTGGTTTTTCGGAGCCTGAGCCCGAGCGGGGCGTCGGTTCCCGAGGTGGGCAGGAGTCGCTGTGCCCGTGAGGCTGCCTGGCCGAGTCGGAGTGCTGTGGGACGGCGGGGAGCGGTTTTTCCCGGGCGAGGGGGCGACCCCGAGGAACTCGGCCGGCGGGGAGGCGTTCCGGCCCGGGCGAGGGGCGCGGACCTGACCGGAGACGTCCAAAACCTTGAAAGGGGTAAGCGGGAAAAGGTCAGCAAAGTGCCCGAAGCAGTAAGGCGAAAAAGCCGTCGGAACCTCCGAAAATGTCCAAAAGCGTGAAATCAGTAACCAGGAAAATGCATAAAAATGGCCAAAAGTGTGAAATCAGTAAGCAGGAAAAGTCGGGGAAAGTGTCTAAAAATGCTTGGAAATCTGAGGAAAATGCCCGAAAATGAGGCCCCTCGGTCGGGAGGAGGAAGTCGAAAATCCCCGTGCCCGACGAGGGAAGTCAGTAACCAGAAGGAAAAACTTAGAAAAAAATTCTAAGTGTCAAAAAAAATTCTAAGTGTCAAAAAAAATTCTAAGTGTCAAAAAAAATTCTAAGTGTCAAAAAGAATTCTAAGTGTCAAAAAAATTCTAAGTGTCAAAAAAATTCTAAGTGTCAAAAAAAATTCTAAGTGTCAAAAAGAATTCTAAGTGTCAAAAAAAATTCTAAGTGTCAAAAAGAATTCTAAGTGTCAAAAAAAATTCTAAGTGTCAAAAAAAATTCTAAGTGTCAAAAAAAATTCTAAGTGTCAAAAAAAATTCTAAGTGTCAAAAAAATTCTAAGTGTCAAAAAAAATTCTAAGTGTCAAAAAAAATTCTAAGTGTCAAAAAAAATTCTAAGTGTCAAAAAAAATTCTAAGTGTCAAAAAAATTCTAAGTGTCAAAAAAAATTCTAAGTGTCAAAAAAAATTCTAAGTGTCAAAAAAAATTCTAAGTGTCAAAAAGAATTCTAAGTGTCAAAAAAAATTCTAAGTGTCAGAAAGGGAAATGAGTAACCAAGAAGAGAAATGAGTAACCAAGAAATCAGTAACCAACAGGAGAAATGAGTAACCAAGAAGAGAAATGAGTAACCAAGAAATCAGTAACCAACAGGAGAAATGAGTAACCAACGGGAGAAATGAGTAACCAACGGGAGAAATGAGTAACCAACGGGAGAAGTCAGTAACCAACGGGAGAAATCAGTAACCAAAGGGAGAAGTCAGTAACCAACGGGAGAAATCAGTAACCAACAAGAGAAATGAGTAACCAACGGGAGAAATCAGTAACCAAAGGGAGAAGTCAGTAACCAACGGGAGAAATCAGTAACCAAGCTTATTTTTGGTTGGTTACTGACTTCTCCGTTCAACTTGGAGCTGCCCTTGTGCACGATCAAGGAGGGGTATTATCCGCCACGGGGGCTTAATTTTCGCCTAAGGGGAGCGATTTGGAGGCCGTGGCCGGGTGAGGCGCGCCTCTCGAAGGGGAGGGATTTGAATTTCGGCTGCATTGAGGGTAGCTGCCCGCTGTTGTGGGTTTTTGGAGCCTGAGCCCGTTCAACTTGGAGCTGCCCTTGTGCACGATCAAGGAGGGGTATTATCCGCCACGGGGGCTTAATTTTCGCCTAAGGGGAGCGATTTGGAGGCCGTGGCCGGGTGAGGCGCGCCTCTCGAAGGGGAGGGATTTGAATTTCGGCTGCATTGAGGGTAGCTGCCCGCTGTTGTGGGTTTTTGGAGCCTGAGCCCGTTCAACTTGGAGCTGCCCTTGTGCACGATCAAGGAGGGGTATTATCGGCCACGGGGGCTTAATTTTCGCCTAAGGGGAGCGATTTGGAGGCCGTGGCCGGGTGAGGCGCGCCTCTCGAAGGGGAGGGATTTGAATTTCGGCTGCATTGAGGGTAGCTGCCCGCTGTTGTGGGTTTTTGGAGCCTGAGCCCGTTCAACTTGGAGCTGCCCTTGTGCACGATCAAGGAGGGGTATTATCGGCCACGGGGGCTTAATTTTCGCCTAAGGGGAGCGATTTGGAGGCCGTGGCCGGGTGAGGCGCGCCTCTCGAAGGGGAGGGATTTGAATTTCGGCTGCATTGAGGGTAGCTGCCCCGCTGTGGTGGTTTTTCGGAGCCTGAGCCCGAGCGGGGCGTCGGTTCCCGAGGTGGGCAGGAGTCGCTGTGCCCGTGAGGCTGCCTGGCCGAGTCGGAGTGCTGTGGGACGGCGGGGAGCGGGTTTTCCCGGGCGAGGGGGCGATCCCGAGGAAGGGGAGCGATTTGGAGGCCGTGGCCGGGTGAGGCGCGCCTTTCGGAGGGGAGGAATTTGAATTTCGGCTGCATTGAGGGTAGCTGCCCGCTGTTGTGGGTTTTTGGAGCCTGAGCCCGAGCGGGGCGTCGGTTCCCGAGGTGGGCAGGAGTCGCTGTGCCCGTGAGGCTGCCTGGCCGAGTCGGAGTGCTGTGGGACGGCGGGGAGCGGGTTTTCCCGGGCGAGGGGCCGATCCCGAGGAAGGGGAGCAGTTCCGAGGCCGTGGCCGGGTGAGGCGCGCCTTTCGGAGGGGAGGAGTTTGAATTTCGGCTGCATTGAGGGTAGCTGCCCGCTGTTGTGGGTTTTTGGAGCCTGAGCCCGTTCAACTTGGAGCTGCCCTTGTGCACGATCAAGGAGGGGTATTATCGGCCACGGGGGCTTAATTTTCGCCTAAGGGGAGCGATTTGGAGGCCGTGGCCGGGTGAGGCGCGCCTCTCGAAGGGGAGGGATTTGAATTTCGGCTGCATTGAGGGTAGCTGCCCCGCTGTGGTGGTTTTTCGGAGCCTGAGCCCGAGCGGGGCGTCGGTTCCCGAGGTGGGCAGGAGTCGCTGTGCCCGTGAGGCTGCCTGGCCGAGTCGGAGTGCTGTGGGACGGCGGGGAGCGGGTTTTCCCTGGCGAGGGGGCGACCCCGAGGAACTCGGCCGGCGGGGAGGCGTTCCGGCCCGGGCGAGGGGCGCGGACCCGACCGGAGACGTCCAAAACCTTGAAAGGGGTAAGCGGGAAAAGGTCAGCAAAGTGCCCGAAGCAGTAAGGCGAAAAAGCCGTCGGAACCTCCGAAAATGTCCAAAAGCGTGAAATCAGTAACCAGGAAAATGCATAAAAATGGCCAAAAGTGTGAAATCAGTAAGCAGGAAAAGTCGGGAAAAGTGTCTAAAAATGCTTGGAAATCTGAGGAAAATGCCCGAAAATGAGGCCCCTCGGTCGGGAGGAGGAAGTCGAAAATCCCCGTGCCCGACGAGGGAAGTCAGTAACCAGAAGGAAAAACTTAGAAAAAAATTCTAAGTGTCAAAAAAAATTCTAAGTGTCAAAAAAAATTCTAAGTGTCAAAAAAAATTCTAAGTGTCAAAAAAAATTCTAAGTGTCAAAAAAAATTCTAAGTGTCAAAAAAAATTCTAAGTGTCAAAAAAAATTCTAAGTGTCAAAAAAAATTCTAAGTGTCAAAAAAATTCTAAGTGTCAAAAAAAATTCTAAGTGTCAAAAAAAATTCTAAGTGTCAAAAAAAATTCTAAGTGTCAAAAAGAATTCTAAGTGTCAAAAAAAATTCTAAGTGTCAAAAAAAATTCTAAGTGTCAAAAAAAATTCTAAGTGTCAAAAAAAATTCTAAGTGTCAAAAAGAATTCTAAGTGTCAAAAAAAATTCTAAGTGTCAGAAAGGGAAATGAGTAACCAAGAAGAGAAATGAGTAACCAAGAAATCAGTAACCAACAGGAGAAATGAGTAACCAAGAAGAGAAATGAGTAACCAAGAAATCAGTAACCAACAGGAGAAATGAGTAACCAACGGGAGAAATGAGTAACCAACGGGAGAAATGAGTAACCAACGGGAGAAGTCAGTAACCAACGGGAGAAATCAGTAACCAAAGGGAGAAGTCAGTAACCAACGGGAGAAATCAGTAACCAACAAGAGAAATGAGTAACCAACGGGAGAAATCAGTAACCAAAGGGAGAAGTCAGTAACCAACGGGAGAAATCAGTAACCAAGCTTATTTTTGGTTGGTTACTGACTTCTCCGTTCAACTTGGAGCTGCCCTTGTGCACGATCAAGGAGGGGTATTATCCGCCACGGGGGCTTAATTTTCGCCTAAGGGGAGCGATTTGGAGGCCGTGGCCGGGTGAGGCGCGCCTCTCGAAGGGGAGGGATTTGAATTTCGGCTGCATTGAGGGTAGCTGCCCGCTGTTGTGGGTTTTTGGAGCCTGAGCCCGTTCAACTTGGAGCTGCCCTTGTGCACGATCAAGGAGGGGTATTATCGGCCACGGGGGCTTAATTTTCGCCTAAGGGGAGCGATTTGGAGGCCGTGGCCGGGTGAGGCGCGCCTCTCGAAGGGGAGGGATTTGAATTTCGGCTGCATTGAGGGTAGCTGCCCCGCTGTGGTGGTTTTTCGGAGCCTGAGCCCGAGCGGGGCGTCGGTTCCCGAGGTGGGCAGGAGTCGCTGTGCCCGTGAGGCTGCCTGGCCGAGTCGGAGTGCTGTGGGACGGCGGGGAGCGGGTTTTCCCGGGCGAGGGGGCGATCCCGAGGAAGGGGAGCGATTTGGAGGCCGTGGCCGGGTGAGGCGCGCCTTTCGGAGGGGAGGAATTTGAATTTCGGCTGCATTGAGGGTAGCTGCCCGCTGTTGTGGGTTTTTGGAGCCTGAGCCCGAGCGGGGCGTCGGTTCCCGAGGTGGGCAGGAGTCGCTGTGCCCGTGAGGCTGCCTGGCCGAGTCGGAGTGCTGTGGGACGGCGGGGAGCGGGTTTTCCCGGGCGAGGGGCCGATCCCGAGGAAGGGGAGCAGTTCCGAGGCCGTGGCCGGGTGAGGCGCGCCTTTCGGAGGGGAGGAGTTTGAATTTCGGCTGCATTGAGGGTAGCTGCCCCGCTGTGGTGGTTTTTCGGAGCCTGAGCCCGAGCGGGGCGTCGGTTCCCGAGGTGGGCAGGAGTCGCTGTGCCCGTGAGGCTGCCTGGCCGAGTCGGAGTGCTGTGGGACGGCGGGGAGCGGTTTTTCCCGGGCGAGGGGGCGACCCCGAGGAACTCGGCCGGCGGGGAGGCGTTCCGGCCCGGGCGAGGGGCGCGGACCTGACCGGAGACGTCCAAAACCTTGAAAGGGGTAAGCGGGAAAAGGTCAGCAAAGTGCCCGAAGCAGTAAGGCGAAAAAGCCGTCGGAACCTCCGAAAATGTCCAAAAGCGTGAAATCAGTAACCAGGAAAATGCATAAAAATGGCCAAAAGTGTGAAATCAGTAAGCAGGAAAAGTCGGGGAAAGTGTCTAAAAATGCTTGGAAATCTGAGGAAAATGCCCGAAAATGAGGCCCCTCGGTCGGGAGGAGGAAGTCGAAAATCCCCGTGCCCGACGAGGGAAGTCAGTAACCAGAAGGAAAAACTTAGAAAAAAATTCTAAGTGTCAAAAAAAATTCTAAGTGTCAAAAAAAATTCTAAGTGTCAAAAAAAATTCTAAGTGTCAAAAAGAATTCTAAGTGTCAAAAAAATTCTAAGTGTCAAAAAAATTCTAAGTGTCAAAAAAAATTCTAAGTGTCAAAAAGAATTCTAAGTGTCAAAAAAAATTCTAAGTGTCAAAAAGAATTCTAAGTGTCAAAAAAAATTCTAAGTGTCAAAAAAAATTCTAAGTGTCAAAAAAAATTCTAAGTGTCAAAAAAAATTCTAAGTGTCAAAAAAATTCTAAGTGTCAAAAAAAATTCTAAGTGTCAAAAAAAATTCTAAGTGTCAAAAAAAATTCTAAGTGTCAAAAAAAATTCTAAGTGTCAAAAAAATTCTAAGTGTCAAAAAAAATTCTAAGTGTCAAAAAAAATTCTAAGTGTCAAAAAAAATTCTAAGTGTCAAAAAGAATTCTAAGTGTCAAAAAAAATTCTAAGTGTCAGAAAGGGAAATGAGTAACCAAGAAGAGAAATGAGTAACCAAGAAATCAGTAACCAACAGGAGAAATGAGTAACCAAGAAGAGAAATGAGTAACCAAGAAATCAGTAACCAACAGGAGAAATGAGTAACCAACGGGAGAAATGAGTAACCAACGGGAGAAATGAGTAACCAACGGGAGAAGTCAGTAACCAACGGGAGAAATCAGTAACCAAAGGGAGAAGTCAGTAACCAACGGGAGAAATCAGTAACCAACAAGAGAAATGAGTAACCAACGGGAGAAATCAGTAACCAAAGGGAGAAGTCAGTAACCAACGGGAGAAATCAGTAACCAAGCTTATTTTTGGTTGGTTACTGACTTCTCCGTTCAACTTGGAGCTGCCCTTGTGCACGATCAAGGAGGGGTATTATCCGCCACGGTGGCTTAATTTTCGCCTAAGGGGAGCGATTTGGAGGCCGTGGCCGGGTGAGGCGCGCCTTTCGAAGGGGAGGGATTTGAATTTCGGCTGCATTGAGGGTAGCTGCCCGCTGTTGTGGGTTTTTGGAGCCTGAGCCCGTTCAACTTGGAGCTGCCCTTGTGCACGATCAAGGAGGGGTATTATCGGCCACGGGGGCTTAATTTTCGCCTAAGGGGAGCGATTTGGAGGCCGTGGCCGGGTGAGGCGCGCCTCTCGAAGGGGAGGGATTTGAATTTCGGCTGCATTGAGGGTAGCTGCCCGCTGTTGTGGGTTTTTGGAGCCTGAGCCCGTTCAACTTGGAGCTGCCCTTGTGCACGATCAAGGAGGGGTATTATCCGCCACGGGGGCTTAATTTTCGCCTAAGGGGAGCGATTTGGAGGCCGTGGCCGGGTGAGGCGCGCCTTTCGAAGGGGAGGGATTTGAATTTCGGCTGCATTGAGGGTAGCTGCCCGCTGTTGTGGGTTTTTGGAGCCTGAGCCCGTTCAACTTGGAGCTGCCCTTGTGCACGATCAAGGAGGGGTATTATCGGCCACGGGGGCTTAATTTTCGCCTAAGGGGAGCGATTTGGAGGCCGTGGCCGGGTGAGGCGCGCCTCTCGAAGGGGAGGGATTTGAATTTCGGCTGCATTGAGGGTAGCTGCCCGCTGTTGTGGGTTTTTGGAGCCTGAGCCCGTTCAACTTGGAGCTGCCCTTGTGCACGATCAAGGAGGGGTATTATCGGCCACGGGGGCTTAATTTTCGCCTAAGGGGAGCGATTTGGAGGCCGTGGCCGGGTGAGGCGCGCCTCTCGAAGGGGAGGGATTTGAATTTCGGCTGCATTGAGGGTAGCTGCCCGCTGTTGTGGGTTTTTGGAGCCTGAGCCCGTTCAACTTGGAGCTGCCCTTGTGCACGATCAAGGAGGGGTATTATCGGCCACGGGGGCTTAATTTTCGCCTAAGGGGAGCGATTTGGAGGCCGTGGCCGGGTGAGGCGCGCCTCTCGAAGGGGAGGGATTTGAATTTCGGCTGCATTGAGGGTAGCTGCCCCGCTGTGGTGGTTTTTCGGAGCCTGAGCCCGAGCGGGGCGTCGGTTCCCGAGGTGGGCAGGAGTCGCTGTGCCCGTGAGGCTGCCTGGCCGAGTCGGAGTGCTGTGGGACGGCGGGGAGCGGGTTTTCCCGGGCGAGGGGGCGATCCCGAGGAAGGGGAGCGATTTGGAGGCCGTGGCCGGGTGAGGCGCGCCTTTCGGAGGGGAGGAATTTGAATTTCGGCTGCATTGAGGGTAGCTGCCCGCTGTTGTGGGTTTTTGGAGCCTGAGCCCGAGCGGGGCGTCGGTTCCCGAGGTGGGCAGGAGTCGCTGTGCCCGTGAGGCTGCCTGGCCGAGTCGGAGTGCTGTGGGACGGCGGGGAGCGGGTTTTCCCGGGCGAGGGGCCGATCCCGAGGAAGGGGAGCAGTTCCGAGGCCGTGGCCGGGTGAGGCGCGCCTTTCGGAGGGGAGGAGTTTGAATTTCGGCTGCATTGAGGGTAGCTGCCCCGCTGTGGTGGTTTTTCGGAGCCTGAGCCCGAGCGGGGCGTCGGTTCCCGAGGTGGGCAGGAGTCGCTGTGCCCGTGAGGCTGCCTGGCCGAGTCGGAGTGCTGTGGGACGGCGGGGAGCGGTTTTTCCCGGGCGAGGGGGCGACCCCGAGGAACTCGGCCGGCGGGGAGGCGTTCCGGCCCGGGCGAGGGGCGCGGACCTGACCGGAGACGTCCAAAACCTTGAAAGGGGTAAGCGGGAAAAGGTCAGCAAAGTGCCCGAAGCAGTAAGGCGAAAAAGCCGTCGGAACCTCCGAAAATGTCCAAAAGCGTGAAATCAGTAACCAGGAAAATGCATAAAAATGGCCAAAAGTGTGAAATCAGTAAGCAGGAAAAGTCGGGAAAAGTGTCTAAAAATGCTTGGAAATCTGAGGAAAATGCCCGAAAATGAGGCCCCTCGGTCGGGAGGAGGAAGTCGAAAATCCCCGTGCCCGACGAGGGAAGTCAGTAACCAGAAGGAAAAACTTAGAAAAAAATTCTAAGTGTCAAAAAAAATTCTAAGTGTCAAAAAAAATTCTAAGTGTCAAAAAAAATTCTAAGTGTCAAAAAGAATTCTAAGTGTCAAAAAAATTCTAAGTGTCAAAAAAATTCTAAGTGTCAAAAAAAATTCTAAGTGTCAAAAAGAATTCTAAGTGTCAAAAAAAATTCTAAGTGTCAAAAAAAATTCTAAGTGTCAAAAAAAATTCTAAGTGTCAAAAAAAATTCTAAGTGTCAAAAAAATTCTAAGTGTCAAAAAAAATTCTAAGTGTCAAAAAAAATTCTAAGTGTCAAAAAAAATTCTAAGTGTCAAAAAAAATTCTAAGTGTCAAAAAAATTCTAAGTGTCAAAAAAAATTCTAAGTGTCAAAAAAAATTCTAAGTGTCAAAAAAAATTCTAAGTGTCAAAAAGAATTCTAAGTGTCAAAAAAAATTCTAAGTGTCAGAAAGGGAAATGAGTAACCAAGAAGAGAAATGAGTAACCAAGAAATCAGTAACCAACAGGAGAAATGAGTAACCAAGAAGAGAAATGAGTAACCAAGAAATCAGTAACCAACAGGAGAAATGAGTAACCAACGGGAGAAATGAGTAACCAACGGGAGAAATGAGTAACCAACGGGAGAAGTCAGTAACCAACGGGAGAAATCAGTAACCAAAGGGAGAAGTCAGTAACCAACGGGAGAAATCAGTAACCAACAAGAGAAATGAGTAACCAACGGGAGAAATCAGTAACCAAAGGGAGAAGTCAGTAACCAACGGGAGAAATCAGTAACCAAGCTTATTTTTGGTTGGTTACTGACTTCTCCGTTCAACTTGGAGCTGCCCTTGTGCACGATCAAGGAGGGGTATTATCCGCCACGGGGGCTTAATTTTCGCCTAAGGGGAGCGATTTGGAGGCCGTGGCCGGGTGAGGCGCGCCTTTCGAAGGGGAGGGATTTGAATTTCGGCTGCATTGAGGGTAGCTGCCCGCTGTTGTGGGTTTTTGGAGCCTGAGCCCGTTCAACTTGGAGCTGCCCTTGTGCACGATCAAGGAGGGGTATTATCGGCCACGGGGGCTTAATTTTCGCCTAAGGGGAGCGATTTGGAGGCCGTGGCCGGGTGAGGCGCGCCTCTCGAAGGGGAGGGATTTGAATTTCGGCTGCATTGAGGGTAGCTGCCCGCTGTTGTGGGTTTTTGGAGCCTGAGCCCGTTCAACTTGGAGCTGCCCTTGTGCACGATCAAGGAGGGGTATTATCCGCCACGGGGGCTTAATTTTCGCCTAAGGGGAGCGATTTGGAGGCCGTGGCCGGGTGAGGCGCGCCTCTCGAAGGGGAGGGATTTGAATTTCGGCTGCATTGAGGGTAGCTGCCCGCTGTTGTGGGTTTTTGGAGCCTGAGCCCGTTCAACTTGGAGCTGCCCTTGTGCACGATCAAGGAGGGGTATTATCGGCCACGGGGGCTTAATTTTCGCCTAAGGGGAGCGATTTGGAGGCCGTGGCCGGGTGAGGCGCGCCTCTCGAAGGGGAGGGATTTGAATTTCGGCTGCATTGAGGGTAGCTGCCCGCTGTTGTGGGTTTTTGGAGCCTGAGCCCGTTCAACTTGGAGCTGCCCTTGTGCACGATCAAGGAGGGGTATTATCGGCCACGGGGGCTTAATTTTCGCCTAAGGGGAGCGATTTGGAGGCCGTGGCCGGGTGAGGCGCGCCTCTCGAAGGGGAGGGATTTGAATTTCGGCTGCATTGAGGGTAGCTGCCCGCTGTTGTGGGTTTTTGGAGCCTGAGCCCGTTCAACTTGGAGCTGCCCTTGTGCACGATCAAGGAGGGGTATTATCGGCCACGGGGGCTTAATTTTCGCCTAAGGGGAGCGATTTGGAGGCCGTGGCCGGGTGAGGCGCGCCTCTCGAAGGGGAGGGATTTGAATTTCGGCTGCATTGAGGGTAGCTGCCCCGCTGTGGTGGTTTTTCGGAGCCTGAGCCCGAGCGGGGCGTCGGTTCCCGAGGTGGGCAGGAGTCGCTGTGCCCGTGAGGCTGCCTGGCCGAGTCGGAGTGCTGTGGGACGGCGGGGAGCGGGTTTTCCCGGGCGAGGGGGCGATCCCGAGGAAGGGGAGCGATTTGGAGGCCGTGGCCGGGTGAGGCGCGCCTTTCGGAGGGGAGGAATTTGAATTTCGGCTGCATTGAGGGTAGCTGCCCGCTGTTGTGGGTTTTTGGAGCCTGAGCCCGAGCGGGGCGTCGGTTCCCGAGGTGGGCAGGAGTCGCTGTGCCCGTGAGGCTGCCTGGCCGAGTCGGAGTGCTGTGGGACGGCGGGGAGCGGGTTTTCCCGGGCGAGGGGCCGATCCCGAGGAAGGGGAGCAGTTCCGAGGCCGTGGCCGGGTGAGGCGCGCCTTTCGGAGGGGAGGAGTTTGAATTTCGGCTGCATTGAGGGTAGCTGCCCCGCTGTGGTGGTTTTTCGGAGCCTGAGCCCGAGCGGGGCGTCGGTTCCCGAGGTGGGCAGGAGTCGCTGTGCCCGTGAGGCTGCCTGGCCGAGTCGGAGTGCTGTGGGACGGCGGGGAGCGGTTTTTCCCGGGCGAGGGGGCGACCCCGAGGAACTCGGCCGGCGGGGAGGCGTTCCGGCCCGGGCGAGGGGCGCGGACCTGACCGGAGACGTCCAAAACCTTGAAAGGGGTAAGCGGGAAAAGGTCAGCAAAGTGCCCGAAGCAGTAAGGCGAAAAAGCCGTCGGAACCTCCGAAAATGTCCAAAAGCGTGAAATCAGTAACCAGGAAAATGCATAAAAATGGCCAAAAGTGTGAAATCAGTAAGCAGGAAAAGTCGGGGAAAGTGTCTAAAAATGCTTGGAAATCTGAGGAAAATGCCCGAAAATGAGGCCCCTCGGTCGGGAGGAGGAAGTCGAAAATCCCCGTGCCCGACGAGGGAAGTCAGTAACCAGAAGGAAAAACTTAGAAAAAAATTCTAAGTGTCAAAAAAAATTCTAAGTGTCAAAAAAAATTCTAAGTGTCAAAAAAAATTCTAAGTGTCAAAAAGAATTCTAAGTGTCAAAAAAATTCTAAGTGTCAAAAAAATTCTAAGTGTCAAAAAAAATTCTAAGTGTCAAAAAGAATTCTAAGTGTCAAAAAAAATTCTAAGTGTCAAAAAGAATTCTAAGTGTCAAAAAAAATTCTAAGTGTCAAAAAAAATTCTAAGTGTCAAAAAAAATTCTAAGTGTCAAAAAAAATTCTAAGTGTCAAAAAAATTCTAAGTGTCAAAAAAAATTCTAAGTGTCAAAAAAAATTCTAAGTGTCAAAAAAAATTCTAAGTGTCAAAAAAAATTCTAAGTGTCAAAAAAATTCTAAGTGTCAAAAAAAATTCTAAGTGTCAGAAAGGGAAATGAGTAACCAAGAAGAGAAATGAGTAACCAAGAAATCAGTAACCAACAGGAGAAATGAGTAACCAAGAAGAGAAATGAGTAACCAAGAAATCAGTAACCAACAGGAGAAATGAGTAACCAACGGGAGAAATGAGTAACCAACGGGAGAAATGAGTAACCAACGGGAGAAGTCAGTAACCAACGGGAGAAATCAGTAACCAAAGGGAGAAGTCAGTAACCAACGGGAGAAATCAGTAACCAACAAGAGAAATGAGTAACCAACGGGAGAAATCAGTAACCAAAGGGAGAAGTCAGTAACCAACGGGAGAAATCAGTAACCAAGCTTATTTTTGGTTGGTTACTGACTTCTCCGTTCAACTTGGAGCTGCCCTTGTGCACGATCAAGGAGGGGTATTATCCGCCACGGTGGCTTAATTTTCGCCTAAGGGGAGCGATTTGGAGGCCGTGGCCGGGTGAGGCGCGCCTTTCGAAGGGGAGGGATTTGAATTTCGGCTGCATTGAGGGTAGCTGCCCGCTGTTGTGGGTTTTTGGAGCCTGAGCCCGTTCAACTTGGAGCTGCCCTTGTGCACGATCAAGGAGGGGTATTATCGGCCACGGGGGCTTAATTTTCGCCTAAGGGGAGCGATTTGGAGGCCGTGGCCGGGTGAGGCGCGCCTCTCGAAGGGGAGGGATTTGAATTTCGGCTGCATTGAGGGTAGCTGCCCGCTGTTGTGGGTTTTTGGAGCCTGAGCCCGTTCAACTTGGAGCTGCCCTTGTGCACGATCAAGGAGGGGTATTATCCGCCACGGGGGCTTAATTTTCGCCTAAGGGGAGCGATTTGGAGGCCGTGGCCGGGTGAGGCGCGCCTTTCGAAGGGGAGGGATTTGAATTTCGGCTGCATTGAGGGTAGCTGCCCGCTGTTGTGGGTTTTTGGAGCCTGAGCCCGTTCAACTTGGAGCTGCCCTTGTGCACGATCAAGGAGGGGTATTATCGGCCACGGGGGCTTAATTTTCGCCTAAGGGGAGCGATTTGGAGGCCGTGGCCGGGTGAGGCGCGCCTCTCGAAGGGGAGGGATTTGAATTTCGGCTGCATTGAGGGTAGCTGCCCGCTGTTGTGGGTTTTTGGAGCCTGAGCCCGTTCAACTTGGAGCTGCCCTTGTGCACGATCAAGGAGGGGTATTATCGGCCACGGGGGCTTAATTTTCGCCTAAGGGGAGCGATTTGGAGGCCGTGGCCGGGTGAGGCGCGCCTCTCGAAGGGGAGGGATTTGAATTTCGGCTGCATTGAGGGTAGCTGCCCGCTGTTGTGGGTTTTTGGAGCCTGAGCCCGTTCAACTTGGAGCTGCCCTTGTGCACGATCAAGGAGGGGTATTATCGGCCACGGGGGCTTAATTTTCGCCTAAGGGGAGCGATTTGGAGGCCGTGGCCGGGTGAGGCGCGCCTCTCGAAGGGGAGGGATTTGAATTTCGGCTGCATTGAGGGTAGCTGCCCCGCTGTGGTGGTTTTTCGGAGCCTGAGCCCGAGCGGGGCGTCGGTTCCCGAGGTGGGCAGGAGTCGCTGTGCCCGTGAGGCTGCCTGGCCGAGTCGGAGTGCTGTGGGACGGCGGGGAGCGGGTTTTCCCGGGCGAGGGGGCGATCCCGAGGAAGGGGAGCGATTTGGAGGCCGTGGCCGGGTGAGGCGCGCCTTTCGGAGGGGAGGAATTTGAATTTCGGCTGCATTGAGGGTAGCTGCCCGCTGTTGTGGGTTTTTGGAGCCTGAGCCCGAGCGGGGCGTCGGTTCCCGAGGTGGGCAGGAGTCGCTGTGCCCGTGAGGCTGCCTGGCCGAGTCGGAGTGCTGTGGGACGGCGGGGAGCGGGTTTTCCCGGGCGAGGGGCCGATCCCGAGGAAGGGGAGCAGTTCCGAGGCCGTGGCCGGGTGAGGCGCGCCTTTCGGAGGGGAGGAGTTTGAATTTCGGCTGCATTGAGGGTAGCTGCCCCGCTGTGGTGGTTTTTCGGAGCCTGAGCCCGAGCGGGGCGTCGGTTCCCGAGGTGGGCAGGAGTCGCTGTGCCCGTGAGGCTGCCTGGCCGAGTCGGAGTGCTGTGGGACGGCGGGGAGCGGTTTTTCCCGGGCGAGGGGGCGACCCCGAGGAACTCGGCCGGCGGGGAGGCGTTCCGGCCCGGGCGAGGGGCGCGGACCTGACCGGAGACGTCCAAAACCTTGAAAGGGGTAAGCGGGAAAAGGTCAGCAAAGTGCCCGAAGCAGTAAGGCGAAAAAGCCGTCGGAACCTCCGAAAATGTCCAAAAGCGTGAAATCAGTAACCAGGAAAATGCATAAAAATGGCCAAAAGTGTGAAATCAGTAAGCAGGAAAAGTCGGGAAAAGTGTCTAAAAATGCTTGGAAATCTGAGGAAAATGCCCGAAAATGAGGCCCCTCGGTCGGGAGGAGGAAGTCGAAAATCCCCGTGCCCGACGAGGGAAGTCAGTAACCAGAAGGAAAAACTTAGAAAAAAATTCTAAGTGTCAAAAAAAATTCTAAGTGTCAAAAAAAATTCTAAGTGTCAAAAAAAATTCTAAGTGTCAAAAAGAATTCTAAGTGTCAAAAAAATTCTAAGTGTCAAAAAAATTCTAAGTGTCAAAAAAAATTCTAAGTGTCAAAAAGAATTCTAAGTGTCAAAAAAAATTCTAAGTGTCAAAAAAAATTCTAAGTGTCAAAAAAAATTCTAAGTGTCAAAAAAAATTCTAAGTGTCAAAAAAATTCTAAGTGTCAAAAAAAATTCTAAGTGTCAAAAAAAATTCTAAGTGTCAAAAAAAATTCTAAGTGTCAAAAAAAATTCTAAGTGTCAAAAAAATTCTAAGTGTCAAAAAAAATTCTAAGTGTCAAAAAAAATTCTAAGTGTCAAAAAAAATTCTAAGTGTCAAAAAGAATTCTAAGTGTCAAAAAAAATTCTAAGTGTCAGAAAGGGAAATGAGTAACCAAGAAGAGAAATGAGTAACCAAGAAATCAGTAACCAACAGGAGAAATGAGTAACCAAGAAGAGAAATGAGTAACCAAGAAATCAGTAACCAACAGGAGAAATGAGTAACCAACGGGAGAAATGAGTAACCAACGGGAGAAATGAGTAACCAACGGGAGAAGTCAGTAACCAACGGGAGAAATCAGTAACCAAAGGGAGAAGTCAGTAACCAACGGGAGAAATCAGTAACCAACAAGAGAAATGAGTAACCAACGGGAGAAATCAGTAACCAAAGGGAGAAGTCAGTAACCAACGGGAGAAATCAGTAACCAAGCTTATTTTTGGTTGGTTACTGACTTCTCCGTTCAACTTGGAGCTGCCCTTGTGCACGATCAAGGAGGGGTATTATCCGCCACGGGGGCTTAATTTTCGCCTAAGGGGAGCGATTTGGAGGCCGTGGCCGGGTGAGGCGCGCCTTTCGAAGGGGAGGGATTTGAATTTCGGCTGCATTGAGGGTAGCTGCCCGCTGTTGTGGGTTTTTGGAGCCTGAGCCCGTTCAACTTGGAGCTGCCCTTGTGCACGATCAAGGAGGGGTATTATCGGCCACGGGGGCTTAATTTTCGCCTAAGGGGAGCGATTTGGAGGCCGTGGCCGGGTGAGGCGCGCCTCTCGAAGGGGAGGGATTTGAATTTCGGCTGCATTGAGGGTAGCTGCCCGCTGTTGTGGGTTTTTGGAGCCTGAGCCCGTTCAACTTGGAGCTGCCCTTGTGCACGATCAAGGAGGGGTATTATCCGCCACGGGGGCTTAATTTTCGCCTAAGGGGAGCGATTTGGAGGCCGTGGCCGGGTGAGGCGCGCCTCTCGAAGGGGAGGGATTTGAATTTCGGCTGCATTGAGGGTAGCTGCCCGCTGTTGTGGGTTTTTGGAGCCTGAGCCCGTTCAACTTGGAGCTGCCCTTGTGCACGATCAAGGAGGGGTATTATCGGCCACGGGGGCTTAATTTTCGCCTAAGGGGAGCGATTTGGAGGCCGTGGCCGGGTGAGGCGCGCCTCTCGAAGGGGAGGGATTTGAATTTCGGCTGCATTGAGGGTAGCTGCCCGCTGTTGTGGGTTTTTGGAGCCTGAGCCCGTTCAACTTGGAGCTGCCCTTGTGCACGATCAAGGAGGGGTATTATCGGCCACGGGGGCTTAATTTTCGCCTAAGGGGAGCGATTTGGAGGCCGTGGCCGGGTGAGGCGCGCCTCTCGAAGGGGAGGGATTTGAATTTCGGCTGCATTGAGGGTAGCTGCCCGCTGTTGTGGGTTTTTGGAGCCTGAGCCCGTTCAACTTGGAGCTGCCCTTGTGCACGATCAAGGAGGGGTATTATCGGCCACGGGGGCTTAATTTTCGCCTAAGGGGAGCGATTTGGAGGCCGTGGCCGGGTGAGGCGCGCCTCTCGAAGGGGAGGGATTTGAATTTCGGCTGCATTGAGGGTAGCTGCCCCGCTGTGGTGGTTTTTCGGAGCCTGAGCCCGAGCGGGGCGTCGGTTCCCGAGGTGGGCAGGAGTCGCTGTGCCCGTGAGGCTGCCTGGCCGAGTCGGAGTGCTGTGGGACGGCGGGGAGCGGGTTTTCCCGGGCGAGGGGGCGATCCCGAGGAAGGGGAGCGATTTGGAGGCCGTGGCCGGGTGAGGCGCGCCTTTCGGAGGGGAGGAATTTGAATTTCGGCTGCATTGAGGGTAGCTGCCCGCTGTTGTGGGTTTTTGGAGCCTGAGCCCGAGCGGGGCGTCGGTTCCCGAGGTGGGCAGGAGTCGCTGTGCCCGTGAGGCTGCCTGGCCGAGTCGGAGTGCTGTGGGACGGCGGGGAGCGGGTTTTCCCGGGCGAGGGGCCGATCCCGAGGAAGGGGAGCAGTTCCGAGGCCGTGGCCGGGTGAGGCGCGCCTTTCGGAGGGGAGGAGTTTGAATTTCGGCTGCATTGAGGGTAGCTGCCCCGCTGTGGTGGTTTTTCGGAGCCTGAGCCCGAGCGGGGCGTCGGTTCCCGAGGTGGGCAGGAGTCGCTGTGCCCGTGAGGCTGCCTGGCCGAGTCGGAGTGCTGTGGGACGGCGGGGAGCGGTTTTTCCCGGGCGAGGGGGCGACCCCGAGGAACTCGGCCGGCGGGGAGGCGTTCCGGCCCGGGCGAGGGGCGCGGACCTGACCGGAGACGTCCAAAACCTTGAAAGGGGTAAGCGGGAAAAGGTCAGCAAAGTGCCCGAAGCAGTAAGGCGAAAAAGCCGTCGGAACCTCCGAAAATGTCCAAAAGCGTGAAATCAGTAACCAGGAAAATGCATAAAAATGGCCAAAAGTGTGAAATCAGTAAGCAGGAAAAGTCGGGAAAAGTGTCTAAAAATGCTTGGAAATCTGAGGAAAATGCCCGAAAATGAGGCCCCTCGGTCGGGAGGAGGAAGTCGAAAATCCCCGTGCCCGACGAGGGAAGTCAGTAACCAGAAGGAAAAACTTAGAAAAAAATTCTAAGTGTCAAAAAAAATTCTAAGTGTCAAAAAAAATTCTAAGTGTCAAAAAAAATTCTAAGTGTCAAAAAGAATTCTAAGTGTCAAAAAAATTCTAAGTGTCAAAAAAATTCTAAGTGTCAAAAAAAATTCTAAGTGTCAAAAAGAATTCTAAGTGTCAAAAAAAATTCTAAGTGTCAAAAAAAATTCTAAGTGTCAAAAAAAATTCTAAGTGTCAAAAAAAATTCTAAGTGTCAAAAAAATTCTAAGTGTCAAAAAAAATTCTAAGTGTCAAAAAAAATTCTAAGTGTCAAAAAAAATTCTAAGTGTCAAAAAAAATTCTAAGTGTCAAAAAAATTCTAAGTGTCAAAAAAAATTCTAAGTGTCAAAAAAAATTCTAAGTGTCAAAAAAAATTCTAAGTGTCAAAAAGAATTCTAAGTGTCAAAAAAAATTCTAAGTGTCAGAAAGGGAAATGAGTAACCAAGAAGAGAAATGAGTAACCAAGAAATCAGTAACCAACAGGAGAAATGAGTAACCAAGAAGAGAAATGAGTAACCAAGAAATCAGTAACCAACAGGAGAAATGAGTAACCAACGGGAGAAATGAGTAACCAACGGGAGAAATGAGTAACCAACGGGAGAAGTCAGTAACCAACGGGAGAAATCAGTAACCAAAGGGAGAAGTCAGTAACCAACGGGAGAAATCAGTAACCAACAAGAGAAATGAGTAACCAACGGGAGAAATCAGTAACCAAAGGGAGAAGTCAGTAACCAACGGGAGAAATCAGTAACCAAGCTTATTTTTGGTTGGTTACTGACTTCTCCGTTCAACTTGGAGCTGCCCTTGTGCACGATCAAGGAGGGGTATTATCCGCCACGGGGGCTTAATTTTCGCCTAAGGGGAGCGATTTGGAGGCCGTGGCCGGGTGAGGCGCGCCTTTCGAAGGGGAGGGATTTGAATTTCGGCTGCATTGAGGGTAGCTGCCCGCTGTTGTGGGTTTTTGGAGCCTGAGCCCGTTCAACTTGGAGCTGCCCTTGTGCACGATCAAGGAGGGGTATTATCGGCCACGGGGGCTTAATTTTCGCCTAAGGGGAGCGATTTGGAGGCCGTGGCCGGGTGAGGCGCGCCTTTCGAAGGGGAGGGATTTGAATTTCGGCTGCATTGAGGGTAGCTGCCCGCTGTTGTGGGTTTTTGGAGCCTGAGCCCGTTCAACTTGGAGCTGCCCTTGTGCACGATCAAGGAGGGGTATTATCGGCCACGGGGGCTTAATTTTCGCCTAAGGGGAGCGATTTGGAGGCCGTGGCCGGGTGAGGCGCGCCTCTCGAAGGGGAGGGATTTGAATTTCGGCTGCATTGAGGGTAGCTGCCCGCTGTTGTGGGTTTTTGGAGCCTGAGCCCGTTCAACTTGGAGCTGCCCTTGTGCACGATCAAGGAGGGGTATTATCCGCCACGGGGGCTTAATTTTCGCCTAAGGGGAGCGATTTGGAGGCCGTGGCCGGGTGAGGCGCGCCTCTCGAAGGGGAGGGATTTGAATTTCGGCTGCATTGAGGGTAGCTGCCCGCTGTTGTGGGTTTTTGGAGCCTGAGCCCGTTCAACTTGGAGCTGCCCTTGTGCACGATCAAGGAGGGGTATTATCGGCCACGGGGGCTTAATTTTCGCCTAAGGGGAGCGATTTGGAGGCCGTGGCCGGGTGAGGCGCGCCTCTCGAAGGGGAGGGATTTGAATTTCGGCTGCATTGAGGGTAGCTGCCCGCTGTTGTGGGTTTTTGGAGCCTGAGCCCGTTCAACTTGGAGCTGCCCTTGTGCACGATCAAGGAGGGGTATTATCGGCCACGGGGGCTTAATTTTCGCCTAAGGGGAGCGATTTGGAGGCCGTGGCCGGGTGAGGCGCGCCTCTCGAAGGGGAGGGATTTGAATTTCGGCTGCATTGAGGGTAGCTGCCCGCTGTTGTGGGTTTTTGGAGCCTGAGCCCGTTCAACTTGGAGCTGCCCTTGTGCACGATCAAGGAGGGGTATTATCGGCCACGGGGGCTTAATTTTCGCCTAAGGGGAGCGATTTGGAGGCCGTGGCCGGGTGAGGCGCGCCTCTCGAAGGGGAGGGATTTGAATTTCGGCTGCATTGAGGGTAGCTGCCCCGCTGTGGTGGTTTTTCGGAGCCTGAGCCCGAGCGGGGCGTCGGTTCCCGAGGTGGGCAGGAGTCGCTGTGCCCGTGAGGCTGCCTGGCCGAGTCGGAGTGCTGTGGGACGGCGGGGAGCGGGTTTTCCCGGGCGAGGGGGCGATCCCGAGGAAGGGGAGCGATTTGGAGGCCGTGGCCGGGTGAGGCGCGCCTTTCGGAGGGGAGGAATTTGAATTTCGGCTGCATTGAGGGTAGCTGCCCGCTGTTGTGGGTTTTTGGAGCCTGAGCCCGAGCGGGGCGTCGGTTCCCGAGGTGGGCAGGAGTCGCTGTGCCCGTGAGGCTGCCTGGCCGAGTCGGAGTGCTGTGGGACGGCGGGGAGCGGGTTTTCCCGGGCGAGGGGCCGATCCCGAGGAAGGGGAGCAGTTCCGAGGCCGTGGCCGGGTGAGGCGCGCCTTTCGGAGGGGAGGAGTTTGAATTTCGGCTGCATTGAGGGTAGCTGCCCCGCTGTGGTGGTTTTTCGGAGCCTGAGCCCGAGCGGGGCGTCGGTTCCCGAGGTGGGCAGGAGTCGCTGTGCCCGTGAGGCTGCCTGGCCGAGTCGGAGTGCTGTGGGACGGCGGGGAGCGGTTTTTCCCGGGCGAGGGGGCGACCCCGAGGAACTCGGCCGGCGGGGAGGCGTTCCGGCCCGGGCGAGGGGCGCGGACCTGACCGGAGACGTCCAAAACCTTGAAAGGGGTAAGCGGGAAAAGGTCAGCAAAGTGCCCGAAGCAGTAAGGCGAAAAAGCCGTCGGAACCTCCGAAAATGTCCAAAAGCGTGAAATCAGTAACCAGGAAAATGCATAAAAATGGCCAAAAGTGTGAAATCAGTAAGCAGGAAAAGTCGGGGAAAGTGTCTAAAAATGCTTGGAAATCTGAGGAAAATGCCCGAAAATGAGGCCCCTCGGTCGGGAGGAGGAAGTCGAAAATCCCCGTGCCCGACGAGGGAAGTCAGTAACCAGAAGGAAAAACTTAGAAAAAAATTCTAAGTGTCAAAAAAAATTCTAAGTGTCAAAAAAAATTCTAAGTGTCAAAAAAAATTCTAAGTGTCAAAAAGAATTCTAAGTGTCAAAAAAATTCTAAGTGTCAAAAAAATTCTAAGTGTCAAAAAAAATTCTAAGTGTCAAAAAGAATTCTAAGTGTCAAAAAAAATTCTAAGTGTCAAAAAGAATTCTAAGTGTCAAAAAAAATTCTAAGTGTCAAAAAAAATTCTAAGTGTCAAAAAAAATTCTAAGTGTCAAAAAAAATTCTAAGTGTCAAAAAAATTCTAAGTGTCAAAAAAAATTCTAAGTGTCAAAAAAAATTCTAAGTGTCAAAAAAAATTCTAAGTGTCAAAAAAAATTCTAAGTGTCAAAAAAATTCTAAGTGTCAAAAAAAATTCTAAGTGTCAAAAAAAATTCTAAGTGTCAAAAAAAATTCTAAGTGTCAAAAAGAATTCTAAGTGTCAAAAAAAATTCTAAGTGTCAGAAAGGGAAATGAGTAACCAAGAAGAGAAATGAGTAACCAAGAAATCAGTAACCAACAGGAGAAATGAGTAACCAAGAAGAGAAATGAGTAACCAAGAAATCAGTAACCAACAGGAGAAATGAGTAACCAACGGGAGAAATGAGTAACCAACGGGAGAAATGAGTAACCAACGGGAGAAGTCAGTAACCAACGGGAGAAATCAGTAACCAAAGGGAGAAGTCAGTAACCAACGGGAGAAATCAGTAACCAACAAGAGAAATGAGTAACCAACGGGAGAAATCAGTAACCAAAGGGAGAAGTCAGTAACCAACGGGAGAAATCAGTAACCAAGCTTATTTTTGGTTGGTTACTGACTTCTCCGTTCAACTTGGAGCTGCCCTTGTGCACGATCAAGGAGGGGTATTATCCGCCACGGTGGCTTAATTTTCGCCTAAGGGGAGCGATTTGGAGGCCGTGGCCGGGTGAGGCGCGCCTTTCGAAGGGGAGGGATTTGAATTTCGGCTGCATTGAGGGTAGCTGCCCGCTGTTGTGGGTTTTTGGAGCCTGAGCCCGTTCAACTTGGAGCTGCCCTTGTGCACGATCAAGGAGGGGTATTATCGGCCACGGGGGCTTAATTTTCGCCTAAGGGGAGCGATTTGGAGGCCGTGGCCGGGTGAGGCGCGCCTCTCGAAGGGGAGGGATTTGAATTTCGGCTGCATTGAGGGTAGCTGCCCGCTGTTGTGGGTTTTTGGAGCCTGAGCCCGTTCAACTTGGAGCTGCCCTTGTGCACGATCAAGGAGGGGTATTATCCGCCACGGGGGCTTAATTTTCGCCTAAGGGGAGCGATTTGGAGGCCGTGGCCGGGTGAGGCGCGCCTTTCGAAGGGGAGGGATTTGAATTTCGGCTGCATTGAGGGTAGCTGCCCGCTGTTGTGGGTTTTTGGAGCCTGAGCCCGTTCAACTTGGAGCTGCCCTTGTGCACGATCAAGGAGGGGTATTATCGGCCACGGGGGCTTAATTTTCGCCTAAGGGGAGCGATTTGGAGGCCGTGGCCGGGTGAGGCGCGCCTCTCGAAGGGGAGGGATTTGAATTTCGGCTGCATTGAGGGTAGCTGCCCGCTGTTGTGGGTTTTTGGAGCCTGAGCCCGTTCAACTTGGAGCTGCCCTTGTGCACGATCAAGGAGGGGTATTATCGGCCACGGGGGCTTAATTTTCGCCTAAGGGGAGCGATTTGGAGGCCGTGGCCGGGTGAGGCGCGCCTCTCGAAGGGGAGGGATTTGAATTTCGGCTGCATTGAGGGTAGCTGCCCGCTGTTGTGGGTTTTTGGAGCCTGAGCCCGTTCAACTTGGAGCTGCCCTTGTGCACGATCAAGGAGGGGTATTATCGGCCACGGGGGCTTAATTTTCGCCTAAGGGGAGCGATTTGGAGGCCGTGGCCGGGTGAGGCGCGCCTCTCGAAGGGGAGGGATTTGAATTTCGGCTGCATTGAGGGTAGCTGCCCCGCTGTGGTGGTTTTTCGGAGCCTGAGCCCGAGCGGGGCGTCGGTTCCCGAGGTGGGCAGGAGTCGCTGTGCCCGTGAGGCTGCCTGGCCGAGTCGGAGTGCTGTGGGACGGCGGGGAGCGGGTTTTCCCGGGCGAGGGGGCGATCCCGAGGAAGGGGAGCGATTTGGAGGCCGTGGCCGGGTGAGGCGCGCCTTTCGGAGGGGAGGAATTTGAATTTCGGCTGCATTGAGGGTAGCTGCCCGCTGTTGTGGGTTTTTGGAGCCTGAGCCCGAGCGGGGCGTCGGTTCCCGAGGTGGGCAGGAGTCGCTGTGCCCGTGAGGCTGCCTGGCCGAGTCGGAGTGCTGTGGGACGGCGGGGAGCGGGTTTTCCCGGGCGAGGGGCCGATCCCGAGGAAGGGGAGCAGTTCCGAGGCCGTGGCCGGGTGAGGCGCGCCTTTCGGAGGGGAGGAGTTTGAATTTCGGCTGCATTGAGGGTAGCTGCCCCGCTGTGGTGGTTTTTCGGAGCCTGAGCCCGAGCGGGGCGTCGGTTCCCGAGGTGGGCAGGAGTCGCTGTGCCCGTGAGGCTGCCTGGCCGAGTCGGAGTGCTGTGGGACGGCGGGGAGCGGTTTTTCCCGGGCGAGGGGGCGACCCCGAGGAACTCGGCCGGCGGGGAGGCGTTCCGGCCCGGGCGAGGGGCGCGGACCTGACCGGAGACGTCCAAAACCTTGAAAGGGGTAAGCGGGAAAAGGTCAGCAAAGTGCCCGAAGCAGTAAGGCGAAAAAGCCGTCGGAACCTCCGAAAATGTCCAAAAGCGTGAAATCAGTAACCAGGAAAATGCATAAAAATGGCCAAAAGTGTGAAATCAGTAAGCAGGAAAAGTCGGGAAAAGTGTCTAAAAATGCTTGGAAATCTGAGGAAAATGCCCGAAAATGAGGCCCCTCGGTCGGGAGGAGGAAGTCGAAAATCCCCGTGCCCGACGAGGGAAGTCAGTAACCAGAAGGAAAAACTTAGAAAAAAATTCTAAGTGTCAAAAAAAATTCTAAGTGTCAAAAAAAATTCTAAGTGTCAAAAAAAATTCTAAGTGTCAAAAAGAATTCTAAGTGTCAAAAAAATTCTAAGTGTCAAAAAAATTCTAAGTGTCAAAAAAAATTCTAAGTGTCAAAAAGAATTCTAAGTGTCAAAAAAAATTCTAAGTGTCAAAAAAAATTCTAAGTGTCAAAAAAAATTCTAAGTGTCAAAAAAAATTCTAAGTGTCAAAAAAATTCTAAGTGTCAAAAAAAATTCTAAGTGTCAAAAAAAATTCTAAGTGTCAAAAAAAATTCTAAGTGTCAAAAAAAATTCTAAGTGTCAAAAAAATTCTAAGTGTCAAAAAAAATTCTAAGTGTCAAAAAAAATTCTAAGTGTCAAAAAAAATTCTAAGTGTCAAAAAGAATTCTAAGTGTCAAAAAAAATTCTAAGTGTCAGAAAGGGAAATGAGTAACCAAGAAGAGAAATGAGTAACCAAGAAATCAGTAACCAACAGGAGAAATGAGTAACCAAGAAGAGAAATGAGTAACCAAGAAATCAGTAACCAACAGGAGAAATGAGTAACCAACGGGAGAAATGAGTAACCAACGGGAGAAATGAGTAACCAACGGGAGAAGTCAGTAACCAACGGGAGAAATCAGTAACCAAAGGGAGAAGTCAGTAACCAACGGGAGAAATCAGTAACCAACAAGAGAAATGAGTAACCAACGGGAGAAATCAGTAACCAAAGGGAGAAGTCAGTAACCAACGGGAGAAATCAGTAACCAAGCTTATTTTTGGTTGGTTACTGACTTCTCCGTTCAACTTGGAGCTGCCCTTGTGCACGATCAAGGAGGGGTATTATCCGCCACGGGGGCTTAATTTTCGCCTAAGGGGAGCGATTTGGAGGCCGTGGCCGGGTGAGGCGCGCCTTTCGAAGGGGAGGGATTTGAATTTCGGCTGCATTGAGGGTAGCTGCCCGCTGTTGTGGGTTTTTGGAGCCTGAGCCCGTTCAACTTGGAGCTGCCCTTGTGCACGATCAAGGAGGGGTATTATCGGCCACGGGGGCTTAATTTTCGCCTAAGGGGAGCGATTTGGAGGCCGTGGCCGGGTGAGGCGCGCCTCTCGAAGGGGAGGGATTTGAATTTCGGCTGCATTGAGGGTAGCTGCCCGCTGTTGTGGGTTTTTGGAGCCTGAGCCCGTTCAACTTGGAGCTGCCCTTGTGCACGATCAAGGAGGGGTATTATCCGCCACGGGGGCTTAATTTTCGCCTAAGGGGAGCGATTTGGAGGCCGTGGCCGGGTGAGGCGCGCCTCTCGAAGGGGAGGGATTTGAATTTCGGCTGCATTGAGGGTAGCTGCCCGCTGTTGTGGGTTTTTGGAGCCTGAGCCCGTTCAACTTGGAGCTGCCCTTGTGCACGATCAAGGAGGGGTATTATCGGCCACGGGGGCTTAATTTTCGCCTAAGGGGAGCGATTTGGAGGCCGTGGCCGGGTGAGGCGCGCCTCTCGAAGGGGAGGGATTTGAATTTCGGCTGCATTGAGGGTAGCTGCCCGCTGTTGTGGGTTTTTGGAGCCTGAGCCCGTTCAACTTGGAGCTGCCCTTGTGCACGATCAAGGAGGGGTATTATCGGCCACGGGGGCTTAATTTTCGCCTAAGGGGAGCGATTTGGAGGCCGTGGCCGGGTGAGGCGCGCCTCTCGAAGGGGAGGGATTTGAATTTCGGCTGCATTGAGGGTAGCTGCCCGCTGTTGTGGGTTTTTGGAGCCTGAGCCCGTTCAACTTGGAGCTGCCCTTGTGCACGATCAAGGAGGGGTATTATCGGCCACGGGGGCTTAATTTTCGCCTAAGGGGAGCGATTTGGAGGCCGTGGCCGGGTGAGGCGCGCCTCTCGAAGGGGAGGGATTTGAATTTCGGCTGCATTGAGGGTAGCTGCCCGCTGTTGTGGGTTTTTGGAGCCTGAGCCCGTTCAACTTGGAGCTGCCCTTGTGCACGATCAAGGAGGGGTATTATCGGCCACGGGGGCTTAATTTTCGCCTAAGGGGAGCGATTTGGAGGCCGTGGCCGGGTGAGGCGCGCCTCTCGAAGGGGAGGGATTTGAATTTCGGCTGCATTGAGGGTAGCTGCCCCGCTGTGGTGGTTTTTCGGAGCCTGAGCCCGAGCGGGGCGTCGGTTCCCGAGGTGGGCAGGAGTCGCTGTGCCCGTGAGGCTGCCTGGCCGAGTCGGAGTGCTGTGGGACGGCGGGGAGCGGGTTTTCCCGGGCGAGGGGGCGATCCCGAGGAAGGGGAGCGATTTGGAGGCCGTGGCCGGGTGAGGCGCGCCTTTCGGAGGGGAGGAATTTGAATTTCGGCTGCATTGAGGGTAGCTGCCCGCTGTTGTGGGTTTTTGGAGCCTGAGCCCGAGCGGGGCGTCGGTTCCCGAGGTGGGCAGGAGTCGCTGTGCCCGTGAGGCTGCCTGGCCGAGTCGGAGTGCTGTGGGACGGCGGGGAGCGGGTTTTCCCGGGCGAGGGGCCGATCCCGAGGAAGGGGAGCAGTTCCGAGGCCGTGGCCGGGTGAGGCGCGCCTTTCGGAGGGGAGGAGTTTGAATTTCGGCTGCATTGAGGGTAGCTGCCCCGCTGTGGTGGTTTTTCGGAGCCTGAGCCCGAGCGGGGCGTCGGTTCCCGAGGTGGGCAGGAGTCGCTGTGCCCGTGAGGCTGCCTGGCCGAGTCGGAGTGCTGTGGGACGGCGGGGAGCGGTTTTTCCCGGGCGAGGGGGCGACCCCGAGGAACTCGGCCGGCGGGGAGGCGTTCCGGCCCGGGCGAGGGGCGCGGACCTGACCGGAGACGTCCAAAACCTTGAAAGGGGTAAGCGGGAAAAGGTCAGCAAAGTGCCCGAAGCAGTAAGGCGAAAAAGCCGTCGGAACCTCCGAAAATGTCCAAAAGCGTGAAATCAGTAACCAGGAAAATGCATAAAAATGGCCAAAAGTGTGAAATCAGTAAGCAGGAAAAGTCGGGAAAAGTGTCTAAAAATGCTTGGAAATCTGAGGAAAATGCCCGAAAATGAGGCCCCTCGGTCGGGAGGAGGAAGTCGAAAATCCCCGTGCCCGACGAGGGAAGTCAGTAACCAGAAGGAAAAACTTAGAAAAAAATTCTAAGTGTCAAAAAAAATTCTAAGTGTCAAAAAAAATTCTAAGTGTCAAAAAAAATTCTAAGTGTCAAAAAGAATTCTAAGTGTCAAAAAAATTCTAAGTGTCAAAAAAATTCTAAGTGTCAAAAAAAATTCTAAGTGTCAAAAAGAATTCTAAGTGTCAAAAAAAATTCTAAGTGTCAAAAAAAATTCTAAGTGTCAAAAAAAATTCTAAGTGTCAAAAAAAATTCTAAGTGTCAAAAAAATTCTAAGTGTCAAAAAAAATTCTAAGTGTCAAAAAAAATTCTAAGTGTCAAAAAAAATTCTAAGTGTCAAAAAAAATTCTAAGTGTCAAAAAAATTCTAAGTGTCAAAAAAAATTCTAAGTGTCAAAAAAAATTCTAAGTGTCAAAAAAAATTCTAAGTGTCAAAAAGAATTCTAAGTGTCAAAAAAAATTCTAAGTGTCAGAAAGGGAAATGAGTAACCAAGAAGAGAAATGAGTAACCAAGAAATCAGTAACCAACAGGAGAAATGAGTAACCAAGAAGAGAAATGAGTAACCAAGAAATCAGTAACCAACAGGAGAAATGAGTAACCAACGGGAGAAATGAGTAACCAACGGGAGAAATGAGTAACCAACGGGAGAAGTCAGTAACCAACGGGAGAAATCAGTAACCAAAGGGAGAAGTCAGTAACCAACGGGAGAAATCAGTAACCAACAAGAGAAATGAGTAACCAACGGGAGAAATCAGTAACCAAAGGGAGAAGTCAGTAACCAACGGGAGAAATCAGTAACCAAGCTTATTTTTGGTTGGTTACTGACTTCTCCGTTCAACTTGGAGCTGCCCTTGTGCACGATCAAGGAGGGGTATTATCCGCCACGGGGGCTTAATTTTCGCCTAAGGGGAGCGATTTGGAGGCCGTGGCCGGGTGAGGCGCGCCTTTCGAAGGGGAGGGATTTGAATTTCGGCTGCATTGAGGGTAGCTGCCCGCTGTTGTGGGTTTTTGGAGCCTGAGCCCGTTCAACTTGGAGCTGCCCTTGTGCACGATCAAGGAGGGGTATTATCGGCCACGGGGGCTTAATTTTCGCCTAAGGGGAGCGATTTGGAGGCCGTGGCCGGGTGAGGCGCGCCTTTCGAAGGGGAGGGATTTGAATTTCGGCTGCATTGAGGGTAGCTGCCCGCTGTTGTGGGTTTTTGGAGCCTGAGCCCGTTCAACTTGGAGCTGCCCTTGTGCACGATCAAGGAGGGGTATTATCGGCCACGGGGGCTTAATTTTCGCCTAAGGGGAGCGATTTGGAGGCCGTGGCCGGGTGAGGCGCGCCTCTCGAAGGGGAGGGATTTGAATTTCGGCTGCATTGAGGGTAGCTGCCCGCTGTTGTGGGTTTTTGGAGCCTGAGCCCGTTCAACTTGGAGCTGCCCTTGTGCACGATCAAGGAGGGGTATTATCCGCCACGGGGGCTTAATTTTCGCCTAAGGGGAGCGATTTGGAGGCCGTGGCCGGGTGAGGCGCGCCTCTCGAAGGGGAGGGATTTGAATTTCGGCTGCATTGAGGGTAGCTGCCCGCTGTTGTGGGTTTTTGGAGCCTGAGCCCGTTCAACTTGGAGCTGCCCTTGTGCACGATCAAGGAGGGGTATTATCGGCCACGGGGGCTTAATTTTCGCCTAAGGGGAGCGATTTGGAGGCCGTGGCCGGGTGAGGCGCGCCTCTCGAAGGGGAGGGATTTGAATTTCGGCTGCATTGAGGGTAGCTGCCCGCTGTTGTGGGTTTTTGGAGCCTGAGCCCGTTCAACTTGGAGCTGCCCTTGTGCACGATCAAGGAGGGGTATTATCGGCCACGGGGGCTTAATTTTCGCCTAAGGGGAGCGATTTGGAGGCCGTGGCCGGGTGAGGCGCGCCTCTCGAAGGGGAGGGATTTGAATTTCGGCTGCATTGAGGGTAGCTGCCCGCTGTTGTGGGTTTTTGGAGCCTGAGCCCGTTCAACTTGGAGCTGCCCTTGTGCACGATCAAGGAGGGGTATTATCGGCCACGGGGGCTTAATTTTCGCCTAAGGGGAGCGATTTGGAGGCCGTGGCCGGGTGAGGCGCGCCTCTCGAAGGGGAGGGATTTGAATTTCGGCTGCATTGAGGGTAGCTGCCCCGCTGTGGTGGTTTTTCGGAGCCTGAGCCCGAGCGGGGCGTCGGTTCCCGAGGTGGGCAGGAGTCGCTGTGCCCGTGAGGCTGCCTGGCCGAGTCGGAGTGCTGTGGGACGGCGGGGAGCGGGTTTTCCCGGGCGAGGGGGCGATCCCGAGGAAGGGGAGCGATTTGGAGGCCGTGGCCGGGTGAGGCGCGCCTTTCGGAGGGGAGGAATTTGAATTTCGGCTGCATTGAGGGTAGCTGCCCGCTGTTGTGGGTTTTTGGAGCCTGAGCCCGAGCGGGGCGTCGGTTCCCGAGGTGGGCAGGAGTCGCTGTGCCCGTGAGGCTGCCTGGCCGAGTCGGAGTGCTGTGGGACGGCGGGGAGCGGGTTTTCCCGGGCGAGGGGCCGATCCCGAGGAAGGGGAGCAGTTCCGAGGCCGTGGCCGGGTGAGGCGCGCCTTTCGGAGGGGAGGAGTTTGAATTTCGGCTGCATTGAGGGTAGCTGCCCCGCTGTGGTGGTTTTTCGGAGCCTGAGCCCGAGCGGGGCGTCGGTTCCCGAGGTGGGCAGGAGTCGCTGTGCCCGTGAGGCTGCCTGGCCGAGTCGGAGTGCTGTGGGACGGCGGGGAGCGGTTTTTCCCGGGCGAGGGGGCGACCCCGAGGAACTCGGCCGGCGGGGAGGCGTTCCGGCCCGGGCGAGGGGCGCGGACCTGACCGGAGACGTCCAAAACCTTGAAAGGGGTAAGCGGGAAAAGGTCAGCAAAGTGCCCGAAGCAGTAAGGCGAAAAAGCCGTCGGAACCTCCGAAAATGTCCAAAAGCGTGAAATCAGTAACCAGGAAAATGCATAAAAATGGCCAAAAGTGTGAAATCAGTAAGCAGGAAAAGTCGGGGAAAGTGTCTAAAAATGCTTGGAAATCTGAGGAAAATGCCCGAAAATGAGGCCCCTCGGTCGGGAGGAGGAAGTCGAAAATCCCCGTGCCCGACGAGGGAAGTCAGTAACCAGAAGGAAAAACTTAGAAAAAAATTCTAAGTGTCAAAAAAAATTCTAAGTGTCAAAAAAAATTCTAAGTGTCAAAAAAAATTCTAAGTGTCAAAAAGAATTCTAAGTGTCAAAAAAATTCTAAGTGTCAAAAAAATTCTAAGTGTCAAAAAAAATTCTAAGTGTCAAAAAGAATTCTAAGTGTCAAAAAAAATTCTAAGTGTCAAAAAGAATTCTAAGTGTCAAAAAAAATTCTAAGTGTCAAAAAAAATTCTAAGTGTCAAAAAAAATTCTAAGTGTCAAAAAAAATTCTAAGTGTCAAAAAAATTCTAAGTGTCAAAAAAAATTCTAAGTGTCAAAAAAAATTCTAAGTGTCAAAAAAAATTCTAAGTGTCAAAAAAAATTCTAAGTGTCAAAAAAATTCTAAGTGTCAAAAAAAATTCTAAGTGTCAAAAAAAATTCTAAGTGTCAAAAAAAATTCTAAGTGTCAAAAAGAATTCTAAGTGTCAAAAAAAATTCTAAGTGTCAGAAAGGGAAATGAGTAACCAAGAAGAGAAATGAGTAACCAAGAAATCAGTAACCAACAGGAGAAATGAGTAACCAAGAAGAGAAATGAGTAACCAAGAAATCAGTAACCAACAGGAGAAATGAGTAACCAACGGGAGAAATGAGTAACCAACGGGAGAAATGAGTAACCAACGGGAGAAGTCAGTAACCAACGGGAGAAATCAGTAACCAAAGGGAGAAGTCAGTAACCAACGGGAGAAATCAGTAACCAACAAGAGAAATGAGTAACCAACGGGAGAAATCAGTAACCAAAGGGAGAAGTCAGTAACCAACGGGAGAAATCAGTAACCAAGCTTATTTTTGGTTGGTTACTGACTTCTCCGTTCAACTTGGAGCTGCCCTTGTGCACGATCAAGGAGGGGTATTATCCGCCACGGTGGCTTAATTTTCGCCTAAGGGGAGCGATTTGGAGGCCGTGGCCGGGTGAGGCGCGCCTTTCGAAGGGGAGGGATTTGAATTTCGGCTGCATTGAGGGTAGCTGCCCGCTGTTGTGGGTTTTTGGAGCCTGAGCCCGTTCAACTTGGAGCTGCCCTTGTGCACGATCAAGGAGGGGTATTATCGGCCACGGGGGCTTAATTTTCGCCTAAGGGGAGCGATTTGGAGGCCGTGGCCGGGTGAGGCGCGCCTCTCGAAGGGGAGGGATTTGAATTTCGGCTGCATTGAGGGTAGCTGCCCGCTGTTGTGGGTTTTTGGAGCCTGAGCCCGTTCAACTTGGAGCTGCCCTTGTGCACGATCAAGGAGGGGTATTATCCGCCACGGGGGCTTAATTTTCGCCTAAGGGGAGCGATTTGGAGGCCGTGGCCGGGTGAGGCGCGCCTTTCGAAGGGGAGGGATTTGAATTTCGGCTGCATTGAGGGTAGCTGCCCGCTGTTGTGGGTTTTTGGAGCCTGAGCCCGTTCAACTTGGAGCTGCCCTTGTGCACGATCAAGGAGGGGTATTATCGGCCACGGGGGCTTAATTTTCGCCTAAGGGGAGCGATTTGGAGGCCGTGGCCGGGTGAGGCGCGCCTCTCGAAGGGGAGGGATTTGAATTTCGGCTGCATTGAGGGTAGCTGCCCGCTGTTGTGGGTTTTTGGAGCCTGAGCCCGTTCAACTTGGAGCTGCCCTTGTGCACGATCAAGGAGGGGTATTATCGGCCACGGGGGCTTAATTTTCGCCTAAGGGGAGCGATTTGGAGGCCGTGGCCGGGTGAGGCGCGCCTCTCGAAGGGGAGGGATTTGAATTTCGGCTGCATTGAGGGTAGCTGCCCGCTGTTGTGGGTTTTTGGAGCCTGAGCCCGTTCAACTTGGAGCTGCCCTTGTGCACGATCAAGGAGGGGTATTATCGGCCACGGGGGCTTAATTTTCGCCTAAGGGGAGCGATTTGGAGGCCGTGGCCGGGTGAGGCGCGCCTCTCGAAGGGGAGGGATTTGAATTTCGGCTGCATTGAGGGTAGCTGCCCCGCTGTGGTGGTTTTTCGGAGCCTGAGCCCGAGCGGGGCGTCGGTTCCCGAGGTGGGCAGGAGTCGCTGTGCCCGTGAGGCTGCCTGGCCGAGTCGGAGTGCTGTGGGACGGCGGGGAGCGGGTTTTCCCGGGCGAGGGGGCGATCCCGAGGAAGGGGAGCGATTTGGAGGCCGTGGCCGGGTGAGGCGCGCCTTTCGGAGGGGAGGAATTTGAATTTCGGCTGCATTGAGGGTAGCTGCCCGCTGTTGTGGGTTTTTGGAGCCTGAGCCCGAGCGGGGCGTCGGTTCCCGAGGTGGGCAGGAGTCGCTGTGCCCGTGAGGCTGCCTGGCCGAGTCGGAGTGCTGTGGGACGGCGGGGAGCGGGTTTTCCCGGGCGAGGGGCCGATCCCGAGGAAGGGGAGCAGTTCCGAGGCCGTGGCCGGGTGAGGCGCGCCTTTCGGAGGGGAGGAGTTTGAATTTCGGCTGCATTGAGGGTAGCTGCCCCGCTGTGGTGGTTTTTCGGAGCCTGAGCCCGAGCGGGGCGTCGGTTCCCGAGGTGGGCAGGAGTCGCTGTGCCCGTGAGGCTGCCTGGCCGAGTCGGAGTGCTGTGGGACGGCGGGGAGCGGTTTTTCCCGGGCGAGGGGGCGACCCCGAGGAACTCGGCCGGCGGGGAGGCGTTCCGGCCCGGGCGAGGGGCGCGGACCTGACCGGAGACGTCCAAAACCTTGAAAGGGGTAAGCGGGAAAAGGTCAGCAAAGTGCCCGAAGCAGTAAGGCGAAAAAGCCGTCGGAACCTCCGAAAATGTCCAAAAGCGTGAAATCAGTAACCAGGAAAATGCATAAAAATGGCCAAAAGTGTGAAATCAGTAAGCAGGAAAAGTCGGGAAAAGTGTCTAAAAATGCTTGGAAATCTGAGGAAAATGCCCGAAAATGAGGCCCCTCGGTCGGGAGGAGGAAGTCGAAAATCCCCGTGCCCGACGAGGGAAGTCAGTAACCAGAAGGAAAAACTTAGAAAAAAATTCTAAGTGTCAAAAAAAATTCTAAGTGTCAAAAAAAATTCTAAGTGTCAAAAAAAATTCTAAGTGTCAAAAAGAATTCTAAGTGTCAAAAAAATTCTAAGTGTCAAAAAAATTCTAAGTGTCAAAAAAAATTCTAAGTGTCAAAAAGAATTCTAAGTGTCAAAAAAAATTCTAAGTGTCAAAAAAAATTCTAAGTGTCAAAAAAAATTCTAAGTGTCAAAAAAAATTCTAAGTGTCAAAAAAATTCTAAGTGTCAAAAAAAATTCTAAGTGTCAAAAAAAATTCTAAGTGTCAAAAAAAATTCTAAGTGTCAAAAAAAATTCTAAGTGTCAAAAAAATTCTAAGTGTCAAAAAAAATTCTAAGTGTCAAAAAAAATTCTAAGTGTCAAAAAAAATTCTAAGTGTCAAAAAGAATTCTAAGTGTCAAAAAAAATTCTAAGTGTCAGAAAGGGAAATGAGTAACCAAGAAGAGAAATGAGTAACCAAGAAATCAGTAACCAACAGGAGAAATGAGTAACCAAGAAGAGAAATGAGTAACCAAGAAATCAGTAACCAACAGGAGAAATGAGTAACCAACGGGAGAAATGAGTAACCAACGGGAGAAATGAGTAACCAACGGGAGAAGTCAGTAACCAACGGGAGAAATCAGTAACCAAAGGGAGAAGTCAGTAACCAACGGGAGAAATCAGTAACCAACAAGAGAAATGAGTAACCAACGGGAGAAATCAGTAACCAAAGGGAGAAGTCAGTAACCAACGGGAGAAATCAGTAACCAAGCTTATTTTTGGTTGGTTACTGACTTCTCCGTTCAACTTGGAGCTGCCCTTGTGCACGATCAAGGAGGGGTATTATCCGCCACGGGGGCTTAATTTTCGCCTAAGGGGAGCGATTTGGAGGCCGTGGCCGGGTGAGGCGCGCCTTTCGAAGGGGAGGGATTTGAATTTCGGCTGCATTGAGGGTAGCTGCCCGCTGTTGTGGGTTTTTGGAGCCTGAGCCCGTTCAACTTGGAGCTGCCCTTGTGCACGATCAAGGAGGGGTATTATCGGCCACGGGGGCTTAATTTTCGCCTAAGGGGAGCGATTTGGAGGCCGTGGCCGGGTGAGGCGCGCCTCTCGAAGGGGAGGGATTTGAATTTCGGCTGCATTGAGGGTAGCTGCCCGCTGTTGTGGGTTTTTGGAGCCTGAGCCCGTTCAACTTGGAGCTGCCCTTGTGCACGATCAAGGAGGGGTATTATCCGCCACGGGGGCTTAATTTTCGCCTAAGGGGAGCGATTTGGAGGCCGTGGCCGGGTGAGGCGCGCCTCTCGAAGGGGAGGGATTTGAATTTCGGCTGCATTGAGGGTAGCTGCCCGCTGTTGTGGGTTTTTGGAGCCTGAGCCCGTTCAACTTGGAGCTGCCCTTGTGCACGATCAAGGAGGGGTATTATCGGCCACGGGGGCTTAATTTTCGCCTAAGGGGAGCGATTTGGAGGCCGTGGCCGGGTGAGGCGCGCCTCTCGAAGGGGAGGGATTTGAATTTCGGCTGCATTGAGGGTAGCTGCCCGCTGTTGTGGGTTTTTGGAGCCTGAGCCCGTTCAACTTGGAGCTGCCCTTGTGCACGATCAAGGAGGGGTATTATCGGCCACGGGGGCTTAATTTTCGCCTAAGGGGAGCGATTTGGAGGCCGTGGCCGGGTGAGGCGCGCCTCTCGAAGGGGAGGGATTTGAATTTCGGCTGCATTGAGGGTAGCTGCCCGCTGTTGTGGGTTTTTGGAGCCTGAGCCCGTTCAACTTGGAGCTGCCCTTGTGCACGATCAAGGAGGGGTATTATCGGCCACGGGGGCTTAATTTTCGCCTAAGGGGAGCGATTTGGAGGCCGTGGCCGGGTGAGGCGCGCCTCTCGAAGGGGAGGGATTTGAATTTCGGCTGCATTGAGGGTAGCTGCCCCGCTGTGGTGGTTTTTCGGAGCCTGAGCCCGAGCGGGGCGTCGGTTCCCGAGGTGGGCAGGAGTCGCTGTGCCCGTGAGGCTGCCTGGCCGAGTCGGAGTGCTGTGGGACGGCGGGGAGCGGGTTTTCCCGGGCGAGGGGGCGATCCCGAGGAAGGGGAGCGATTTGGAGGCCGTGGCCGGGTGAGGCGCGCCTTTCGGAGGGGAGGAATTTGAATTTCGGCTGCATTGAGGGTAGCTGCCCGCTGTTGTGGGTTTTTGGAGCCTGAGCCCGAGCGGGGCGTCGGTTCCCGAGGTGGGCAGGAGTCGCTGTGCCCGTGAGGCTGCCTGGCCGAGTCGGAGTGCTGTGGGACGGCGGGGAGCGGGTTTTCCCGGGCGAGGGGCCGATCCCGAGGAAGGGGAGCAGTTCCGAGGCCGTGGCCGGGTGAGGCGCGCCTTTCGGAGGGGAGGAGTTTGAATTTCGGCTGCATTGAGGGTAGCTGCCCCGCTGTGGTGGTTTTTCGGAGCCTGAGCCCGAGCGGGGCGTCGGTTCCCGAGGTGGGCAGGAGTCGCTGTGCCCGTGAGGCTGCCTGGCCGAGTCGGAGTGCTGTGGGACGGCGGGGAGCGGTTTTTCCCGGGCGAGGGGGCGACCCCGAGGAACTCGGCCGGCGGGGAGGCGTTCCGGCCCGGGCGAGGGGCGCGGACCTGACCGGAGACGTCCAAAACCTTGAAAGGGGTAAGCGGGAAAAGGTCAGCAAAGTGCCCGAAGCAGTAAGGCGAAAAAGCCGTCGGAACCTCCGAAAATGTCCAAAAGCGTGAAATCAGTAACCAGGAAAATGCATAAAAATGGCCAAAAGTGTGAAATCAGTAAGCAGGAAAAGTCGGGGAAAGTGTCTAAAAATGCTTGGAAATCTGAGGAAAATGCCCGAAAATGAGGCCCCTCGGTCGGGAGGAGGAAGTCGAAAATCCCCGTGCCCGACGAGGGAAGTCAGTAACCAGAAGGAAAAACTTAGAAAAAAATTCTAAGTGTCAAAAAAAATTCTAAGTGTCAAAAAAAATTCTAAGTGTCAAAAAAAATTCTAAGTGTCAAAAAGAATTCTAAGTGTCAAAAAAATTCTAAGTGTCAAAAAAATTCTAAGTGTCAAAAAAAATTCTAAGTGTCAAAAAGAATTCTAAGTGTCAAAAAAAATTCTAAGTGTCAAAAAGAATTCTAAGTGTCAAAAAAAATTCTAAGTGTCAAAAAAAATTCTAAGTGTCAAAAAAAATTCTAAGTGTCAAAAAAAATTCTAAGTGTCAAAAAAATTCTAAGTGTCAAAAAAAATTCTAAGTGTCAAAAAAAATTCTAAGTGTCAAAAAAAATTCTAAGTGTCAAAAAAAATTCTAAGTGTCAAAAAAATTCTAAGTGTCAAAAAAAATTCTAAGTGTCAGAAAGGGAAATGAGTAACCAAGAAGAGAAATGAGTAACCAAGAAATCAGTAACCAACAGGAGAAATGAGTAACCAAGAAGAGAAATGAGTAACCAAGAAATCAGTAACCAACAGGAGAAATGAGTAACCAACGGGAGAAATGAGTAACCAACGGGAGAAATGAGTAACCAACGGGAGAAGTCAGTAACCAACGGGAGAAATCAGTAACCAAAGGGAGAAGTCAGTAACCAACGGGAGAAATCAGTAACCAACAAGAGAAATGAGTAACCAACGGGAGAAATCAGTAACCAAAGGGAGAAGTCAGTAACCAACGGGAGAAATCAGTAACCAAGCTTATTTTTGGTTGGTTACTGACTTCTCCGTTCAACTTGGAGCTGCCCTTGTGCACGATCAAGGAGGGGTATTATCCGCCACGGTGGCTTAATTTTCGCCTAAGGGGAGCGATTTGGAGGCCGTGGCCGGGTGAGGCGCGCCTTTCGAAGGGGAGGGATTTGAATTTCGGCTGCATTGAGGGTAGCTGCCCGCTGTTGTGGGTTTTTGGAGCCTGAGCCCGTTCAACTTGGAGCTGCCCTTGTGCACGATCAAGGAGGGGTATTATCGGCCACGGGGGCTTAATTTTCGCCTAAGGGGAGCGATTTGGAGGCCGTGGCCGGGTGAGGCGCGCCTCTCGAAGGGGAGGGATTTGAATTTCGGCTGCATTGAGGGTAGCTGCCCGCTGTTGTGGGTTTTTGGAGCCTGAGCCCGTTCAACTTGGAGCTGCCCTTGTGCACGATCAAGGAGGGGTATTATCCGCCACGGGGGCTTAATTTTCGCCTAAGGGGAGCGATTTGGAGGCCGTGGCCGGGTGAGGCGCGCCTTTCGAAGGGGAGGGATTTGAATTTCGGCTGCATTGAGGGTAGCTGCCCGCTGTTGTGGGTTTTTGGAGCCTGAGCCCGTTCAACTTGGAGCTGCCCTTGTGCACGATCAAGGAGGGGTATTATCGGCCACGGGGGCTTAATTTTCGCCTAAGGGGAGCGATTTGGAGGCCGTGGCCGGGTGAGGCGCGCCTCTCGAAGGGGAGGGATTTGAATTTCGGCTGCATTGAGGGTAGCTGCCCGCTGTTGTGGGTTTTTGGAGCCTGAGCCCGTTCAACTTGGAGCTGCCCTTGTGCACGATCAAGGAGGGGTATTATCGGCCACGGGGGCTTAATTTTCGCCTAAGGGGAGCGATTTGGAGGCCGTGGCCGGGTGAGGCGCGCCTCTCGAAGGGGAGGGATTTGAATTTCGGCTGCATTGAGGGTAGCTGCCCGCTGTTGTGGGTTTTTGGAGCCTGAGCCCGTTCAACTTGGAGCTGCCCTTGTGCACGATCAAGGAGGGGTATTATCGGCCACGGGGGCTTAATTTTCGCCTAAGGGGAGCGATTTGGAGGCCGTGGCCGGGTGAGGCGCGCCTCTCGAAGGGGAGGGATTTGAATTTCGGCTGCATTGAGGGTAGCTGCCCCGCTGTGGTGGTTTTTCGGAGCCTGAGCCCGAGCGGGGCGTCGGTTCCCGAGGTGGGCAGGAGTCGCTGTGCCCGTGAGGCTGCCTGGCCGAGTCGGAGTGCTGTGGGACGGCGGGGAGCGGGTTTTCCCGGGCGAGGGGGCGATCCCGAGGAAGGGGAGCGATTTGGAGGCCGTGGCCGGGTGAGGCGCGCCTTTCGGAGGGGAGGAATTTGAATTTCGGCTGCATTGAGGGTAGCTGCCCGCTGTTGTGGGTTTTTGGAGCCTGAGCCCGAGCGGGGCGTCGGTTCCCGAGGTGGGCAGGAGTCGCTGTGCCCGTGAGGCTGCCTGGCCGAGTCGGAGTGCTGTGGGACGGCGGGGAGCGGGTTTTCCCGGGCGAGGGGCCGATCCCGAGGAAGGGGAGCAGTTCCGAGGCCGTGGCCGGGTGAGGCGCGCCTTTCGGAGGGGAGGAGTTTGAATTTCGGCTGCATTGAGGGTAGCTGCCCCGCTGTGGTGGTTTTTCGGAGCCTGAGCCCGAGCGGGGCGTCGGTTCCCGAGGTGGGCAGGAGTCGCTGTGCCCGTGAGGCTGCCTGGCCGAGTCGGAGTGCTGTGGGACGGCGGGGAGCGGTTTTTCCCGGGCGAGGGGGCGACCCCGAGGAACTCGGCCGGCGGGGAGGCGTTCCGGCCCGGGCGAGGGGCGCGGACCTGACCGGAGACGTCCAAAACCTTGAAAGGGGTAAGCGGGAAAAGGTCAGCAAAGTGCCCGAAGCAGTAAGGCGAAAAAGCCGTCGGAACCTCCGAAAATGTCCAAAAGCGTGAAATCAGTAACCAGGAAAATGCATAAAAATGGCCAAAAGTGTGAAATCAGTAAGCAGGAAAAGTCGGGAAAAGTGTCTAAAAATGCTTGGAAATCTGAGGAAAATGCCCGAAAATGAGGCCCCTCGGTCGGGAGGAGGAAGTCGAAAATCCCCGTGCCCGACGAGGGAAGTCAGTAACCAGAAGGAAAAACTTAGAAAAAAATTCTAAGTGTCAAAAAAAATTCTAAGTGTCAAAAAAAATTCTAAGTGTCAAAAAAAATTCTAAGTGTCAAAAAGAATTCTAAGTGTCAAAAAAATTCTAAGTGTCAAAAAAATTCTAAGTGTCAAAAAAAATTCTAAGTGTCAAAAAGAATTCTAAGTGTCAAAAAAAATTCTAAGTGTCAAAAAAAATTCTAAGTGTCAAAAAAAATTCTAAGTGTCAAAAAAAATTCTAAGTGTCAAAAAAATTCTAAGTGTCAAAAAAAATTCTAAGTGTCAAAAAAAATTCTAAGTGTCAAAAAAAATTCTAAGTGTCAAAAAAAATTCTAAGTGTCAAAAAAATTCTAAGTGTCAAAAAAAATTCTAAGTGTCAAAAAAAATTCTAAGTGTCAAAAAAAATTCTAAGTGTCAAAAAGAATTCTAAGTGTCAAAAAAAATTCTAAGTGTCAGAAAGGGAAATGAGTAACCAAGAAGAGAAATGAGTAACCAAGAAATCAGTAACCAACAGGAGAAATGAGTAACCAAGAAGAGAAATGAGTAACCAAGAAATCAGTAACCAACAGGAGAAATGAGTAACCAACGGGAGAAATGAGTAACCAACGGGAGAAATGAGTAACCAACGGGAGAAGTCAGTAACCAACGGGAGAAATCAGTAACCAAAGGGAGAAGTCAGTAACCAACGGGAGAAATCAGTAACCAACAAGAGAAATGAGTAACCAACGGGAGAAATCAGTAACCAAAGGGAGAAGTCAGTAACCAACGGGAGAAATCAGTAACCAAGCTTATTTTTGGTTGGTTACTGACTTCTCCGTTCAACTTGGAGCTGCCCTTGTGCACGATCAAGGAGGGGTATTATCCGCCACGGGGGCTTAATTTTCGCCTAAGGGGAGCGATTTGGAGGCCGTGGCCGGGTGAGGCGCGCCTTTCGAAGGGGAGGGATTTGAATTTCGGCTGCATTGAGGGTAGCTGCCCGCTGTTGTGGGTTTTTGGAGCCTGAGCCCGTTCAACTTGGAGCTGCCCTTGTGCACGATCAAGGAGGGGTATTATCGGCCACGGGGGCTTAATTTTCGCCTAAGGGGAGCGATTTGGAGGCCGTGGCCGGGTGAGGCGCGCCTCTCGAAGGGGAGGGATTTGAATTTCGGCTGCATTGAGGGTAGCTGCCCGCTGTTGTGGGTTTTTGGAGCCTGAGCCCGTTCAACTTGGAGCTGCCCTTGTGCACGATCAAGGAGGGGTATTATCCGCCACGGGGGCTTAATTTTCGCCTAAGGGGAGCGATTTGGAGGCCGTGGCCGGGTGAGGCGCGCCTCTCGAAGGGGAGGGATTTGAATTTCGGCTGCATTGAGGGTAGCTGCCCGCTGTTGTGGGTTTTTGGAGCCTGAGCCCGTTCAACTTGGAGCTGCCCTTGTGCACGATCAAGGAGGGGTATTATCGGCCACGGGGGCTTAATTTTCGCCTAAGGGGAGCGATTTGGAGGCCGTGGCCGGGTGAGGCGCGCCTCTCGAAGGGGAGGGATTTGAATTTCGGCTGCATTGAGGGTAGCTGCCCGCTGTTGTGGGTTTTTGGAGCCTGAGCCCGTTCAACTTGGAGCTGCCCTTGTGCACGATCAAGGAGGGGTATTATCGGCCACGGGGGCTTAATTTTCGCCTAAGGGGAGCGATTTGGAGGCCGTGGCCGGGTGAGGCGCGCCTCTCGAAGGGGAGGGATTTGAATTTCGGCTGCATTGAGGGTAGCTGCCCGCTGTTGTGGGTTTTTGGAGCCTGAGCCCGTTCAACTTGGAGCTGCCCTTGTGCACGATCAAGGAGGGGTATTATCGGCCACGGGGGCTTAATTTTCGCCTAAGGGGAGCGATTTGGAGGCCGTGGCCGGGTGAGGCGCGCCTCTCGAAGGGGAGGGATTTGAATTTCGGCTGCATTGAGGGTAGCTGCCCCGCTGTGGTGGTTTTTCGGAGCCTGAGCCCGAGCGGGGCGTCGGTTCCCGAGGTGGGCAGGAGTCGCTGTGCCCGTGAGGCTGCCTGGCCGAGTCGGAGTGCTGTGGGACGGCGGGGAGCGGGTTTTCCCGGGCGAGGGGGCGATCCCGAGGAAGGGGAGCGATTTGGAGGCCGTGGCCGGGTGAGGCGCGCCTTTCGGAGGGGAGGAATTTGAATTTCGGCTGCATTGAGGGTAGCTGCCCGCTGTTGTGGGTTTTTGGAGCCTGAGCCCGAGCGGGGCGTCGGTTCCCGAGGTGGGCAGGAGTCGCTGTGCCCGTGAGGCTGCCTGGCCGAGTCGGAGTGCTGTGGGACGGCGGGGAGCGGGTTTTCCCGGGCGAGGGGCCGATCCCGAGGAAGGGGAGCAGTTCCGAGGCCGTGGCCGGGTGAGGCGCGCCTTTCGGAGGGGAGGAGTTTGAATTTCGGCTGCATTGAGGGTAGCTGCCCCGCTGTGGTGGTTTTTCGGAGCCTGAGCCCGAGCGGGGCGTCGGTTCCCGAGGTGGGCAGGAGTCGCTGTGCCCGTGAGGCTGCCTGGCCGAGTCGGAGTGCTGTGGGACGGCGGGGAGCGGTTTTTCCCGGGCGAGGGGGCGACCCCGAGGAACTCGGCCGGCGGGGAGGCGTTCCGGCCCGGGCGAGGGGCGCGGACCTGACCGGAGACGTCCAAAACCTTGAAAGGGGTAAGCGGGAAAAGGTCAGCAAAGTGCCCGAAGCAGTAAGGCGAAAAAGCCGTCGGAACCTCCGAAAATGTCCAAAAGCGTGAAATCAGTAACCAGGAAAATGCATAAAAATGGCCAAAAGTGTGAAATCAGTAAGCAGGAAAAGTCGGGAAAAGTGTCTAAAAATGCTTGGAAATCTGAGGAAAATGCCCGAAAATGAGGCCCCTCGGTCGGGAGGAGGAAGTCGAAAATCCCCGTGCCCGACGAGGGAAGTCAGTAACCAGAAGGAAAAACTTAGAAAAAAATTCTAAGTGTCAAAAAAAATTCTAAGTGTCAAAAAAAATTCTAAGTGTCAAAAAAAATTCTAAGTGTCAAAAAGAATTCTAAGTGTCAAAAAAATTCTAAGTGTCAAAAAAATTCTAAGTGTCAAAAAAAATTCTAAGTGTCAAAAAGAATTCTAAGTGTCAAAAAAAATTCTAAGTGTCAAAAAAAATTCTAAGTGTCAAAAAAAATTCTAAGTGTCAAAAAAAATTCTAAGTGTCAAAAAAATTCTAAGTGTCAAAAAAAATTCTAAGTGTCAAAAAAAATTCTAAGTGTCAAAAAAAATTCTAAGTGTCAAAAAAAATTCTAAGTGTCAAAAAAATTCTAAGTGTCAAAAAAAATTCTAAGTGTCAAAAAAAATTCTAAGTGTCAAAAAAAATTCTAAGTGTCAAAAAGAATTCTAAGTGTCAAAAAAAATTCTAAGTGTCAGAAAGGGAAATGAGTAACCAAGAAGAGAAATGAGTAACCAAGAAATCAGTAACCAACAGGAGAAATGAGTAACCAAGAAGAGAAATGAGTAACCAAGAAATCAGTAACCAACAGGAGAAATGAGTAACCAACGGGAGAAATGAGTAACCAACGGGAGAAATGAGTAACCAACGGGAGAAGTCAGTAACCAACGGGAGAAATCAGTAACCAAAGGGAGAAGTCAGTAACCAACGGGAGAAATCAGTAACCAACAAGAGAAATGAGTAACCAACGGGAGAAATCAGTAACCAAAGGGAGAAGTCAGTAACCAACGGGAGAAATCAGTAACCAAGCTTATTTTTGGTTGGTTACTGACTTCTCCGTTCAACTTGGAGCTGCCCTTGTGCACGATCAAGGAGGGGTATTATCCGCCACGGGGGCTTAATTTTCGCCTAAGGGGAGCGATTTGGAGGCCGTGGCCGGGTGAGGCGCGCCTTTCGAAGGGGAGGGATTTGAATTTCGGCTGCATTGAGGGTAGCTGCCCGCTGTTGTGGGTTTTTGGAGCCTGAGCCCGTTCAACTTGGAGCTGCCCTTGTGCACGATCAAGGAGGGGTATTATCGGCCACGGGGGCTTAATTTTCGCCTAAGGGGAGCGATTTGGAGGCCGTGGCCGGGTGAGGCGCGCCTCTCGAAGGGGAGGGATTTGAATTTCGGCTGCATTGAGGGTAGCTGCCCGCTGTTGTGGGTTTTTGGAGCCTGAGCCCGTTCAACTTGGAGCTGCCCTTGTGCACGATCAAGGAGGGGTATTATCCGCCACGGGGGCTTAATTTTCGCCTAAGGGGAGCGATTTGGAGGCCGTGGCCGGGTGAGGCGCGCCTCTCGAAGGGGAGGGATTTGAATTTCGGCTGCATTGAGGGTAGCTGCCCGCTGTTGTGGGTTTTTGGAGCCTGAGCCCGTTCAACTTGGAGCTGCCCTTGTGCACGATCAAGGAGGGGTATTATCGGCCACGGGGGCTTAATTTTCGCCTAAGGGGAGCGATTTGGAGGCCGTGGCCGGGTGAGGCGCGCCTCTCGAAGGGGAGGGATTTGAATTTCGGCTGCATTGAGGGTAGCTGCCCGCTGTTGTGGGTTTTTGGAGCCTGAGCCCGTTCAACTTGGAGCTGCCCTTGTGCACGATCAAGGAGGGGTATTATCGGCCACGGGGGCTTAATTTTCGCCTAAGGGGAGCGATTTGGAGGCCGTGGCCGGGTGAGGCGCGCCTCTCGAAGGGGAGGGATTTGAATTTCGGCTGCATTGAGGGTAGCTGCCCGCTGTTGTGGGTTTTTGGAGCCTGAGCCCGTTCAACTTGGAGCTGCCCTTGTGCACGATCAAGGAGGGGTATTATCGGCCACGGGGGCTTAATTTTCGCCTAAGGGGAGCGATTTGGAGGCCGTGGCCGGGTGAGGCGCGCCTCTCGAAGGGGAGGGATTTGAATTTCGGCTGCATTGAGGGTAGCTGCCCCGCTGTGGTGGTTTTTCGGAGCCTGAGCCCGAGCGGGGCGTCGGTTCCCGAGGTGGGCAGGAGTCGCTGTGCCCGTGAGGCTGCCTGGCCGAGTCGGAGTGCTGTGGGACGGCGGGGAGCGGGTTTTCCCGGGCGAGGGGGCGATCCCGAGGAAGGGGAGCGATTTGGAGGCCGTGGCCGGGTGAGGCGCGCCTTTCGGAGGGGAGGAATTTGAATTTCGGCTGCATTGAGGGTAGCTGCCCGCTGTTGTGGGTTTTTGGAGCCTGAGCCCGAGCGGGGCGTCGGTTCCCGAGGTGGGCAGGAGTCGCTGTGCCCGTGAGGCTGCCTGGCCGAGTCGGAGTGCTGTGGGACGGCGGGGAGCGGGTTTTCCCGGGCGAGGGGCCGATCCCGAGGAAGGGGAGCAGTTCCGAGGCCGTGGCCGGGTGAGGCGCGCCTTTCGGAGGGGAGGAGTTTGAATTTCGGCTGCATTGAGGGTAGCTGCCCCGCTGTGGTGGTTTTTCGGAGCCTGAGCCCGAGCGGGGCGTCGGTTCCCGAGGTGGGCAGGAGTCGCTGTGCCCGTGAGGCTGCCTGGCCGAGTCGGAGTGCTGTGGGACGGCGGGGAGCGGTTTTTCCCGGGCGAGGGGGCGACCCCGAGGAACTCGGCCGGCGGGGAGGCGTTCCGGCCCGGGCGAGGGGCGCGGACCTGACCGGAGACGTCCAAAACCTTGAAAGGGGTAAGCGGGAAAAGGTCAGCAAAGTGCCCGAAGCAGTAAGGCGAAAAAGCCGTCGGAACCTCCGAAAATGTCCAAAAGCGTGAAATCAGTAACCAGGAAAATGCATAAAAATGGCCAAAAGTGTGAAATCAGTAAGCAGGAAAAGTCGGGGAAAGTGTCTAAAAATGCTTGGAAATCTGAGGAAAATGCCCGAAAATGAGGCCCCTCGGTCGGGAGGAGGAAGTCGAAAATCCCCGTGCCCGACGAGGGAAGTCAGTAACCAGAAGGAAAAACTTAGAAAAAAATTCTAAGTGTCAAAAAAAATTCTAAGTGTCAAAAAAAATTCTAAGTGTCAAAAAAAATTCTAAGTGTCAAAAAGAATTCTAAGTGTCAAAAAAATTCTAAGTGTCAAAAAAATTCTAAGTGTCAAAAAAAATTCTAAGTGTCAAAAAGAATTCTAAGTGTCAAAAAAAATTCTAAGTGTCAAAAAGAATTCTAAGTGTCAAAAAAAATTCTAAGTGTCAAAAAAAATTCTAAGTGTCAAAAAAAATTCTAAGTGTCAAAAAAAATTCTAAGTGTCAAAAAAATTCTAAGTGTCAAAAAAAATTCTAAGTGTCAAAAAAAATTCTAAGTGTCAAAAAAAATTCTAAGTGTCAAAAAAAATTCTAAGTGTCAAAAAAATTCTAAGTGTCAAAAAAAATTCTAAGTGTCAAAAAAAATTCTAAGTGTCAAAAAAAATTCTAAGTGTCAAAAAGAATTCTAAGTGTCAAAAAAAATTCTAAGTGTCAGAAAGGGAAATGAGTAACCAAGAAGAGAAATGAGTAACCAAGAAATCAGTAACCAACAGGAGAAATGAGTAACCAAGAAGAGAAATGAGTAACCAAGAAATCAGTAACCAACAGGAGAAATGAGTAACCAACGGGAGAAATGAGTAACCAACGGGAGAAATGAGTAACCAACGGGAGAAGTCAGTAACCAACGGGAGAAATCAGTAACCAAAGGGAGAAGTCAGTAACCAACGGGAGAAATCAGTAACCAACAAGAGAAATGAGTAACCAACGGGAGAAATCAGTAACCAAAGGGAGAAGTCAGTAACCAACGGGAGAAATCAGTAACCAAGCTTATTTTTGGTTGGTTACTGACTTCTCCGTTCAACTTGGAGCTGCCCTTGTGCACGATCAAGGAGGGGTATTATCCGCCACGGTGGCTTAATTTTCGCCTAAGGGGAGCGATTTGGAGGCCGTGGCCGGGTGAGGCGCGCCTTTCGAAGGGGAGGGATTTGAATTTCGGCTGCATTGAGGGTAGCTGCCCGCTGTTGTGGGTTTTTGGAGCCTGAGCCCGTTCAACTTGGAGCTGCCCTTGTGCACGATCAAGGAGGGGTATTATCGGCCACGGGGGCTTAATTTTCGCCTAAGGGGAGCGATTTGGAGGCCGTGGCCGGGTGAGGCGCGCCTCTCGAAGGGGAGGGATTTGAATTTCGGCTGCATTGAGGGTAGCTGCCCGCTGTTGTGGGTTTTTGGAGCCTGAGCCCGTTCAACTTGGAGCTGCCCTTGTGCACGATCAAGGAGGGGTATTATCCGCCACGGGGGCTTAATTTTCGCCTAAGGGGAGCGATTTGGAGGCCGTGGCCGGGTGAGGCGCGCCTCTCGAAGGGGAGGGATTTGAATTTCGGCTGCATTGAGGGTAGCTGCCCGCTGTTGTGGGTTTTTGGAGCCTGAGCCCGTTCAACTTGGAGCTGCCCTTGTGCACGATCAAGGAGGGGTATTATCGGCCACGGGGGCTTAATTTTCGCCTAAGGGGAGCGATTTGGAGGCCGTGGCCGGGTGAGGCGCGCCTCTCGAAGGGGAGGGATTTGAATTTCGGCTGCATTGAGGGTAGCTGCCCGCTGTTGTGGGTTTTTGGAGCCTGAGCCCGTTCAACTTGGAGCTGCCCTTGTGCACGATCAAGGAGGGGTATTATCGGCCACGGGGGCTTAATTTTCGCCTAAGGGGAGCGATTTGGAGGCCGTGGCCGGGTGAGGCGCGCCTCTCGAAGGGGAGGGATTTGAATTTCGGCTGCATTGAGGGTAGCTGCCCGCTGTTGTGGGTTTTTGGAGCCTGAGCCCGTTCAACTTGGAGCTGCCCTTGTGCACGATCAAGGAGGGGTATTATCGGCCACGGGGGCTTAATTTTCGCCTAAGGGGAGCGATTTGGAGGCCGTGGCCGGGTGAGGCGCGCCTCTCGAAGGGGAGGGATTTGAATTTCGGCTGCATTGAGGGTAGCTGCCCCGCTGTGGTGGTTTTTCGGAGCCTGAGCCCGAGCGGGGCGTCGGTTCCCGAGGTGGGCAGGAGTCGCTGTGCCCGTGAGGCTGCCTGGCCGAGTCGGAGTGCTGTGGGACGGCGGGGAGCGGGTTTTCCCGGGCGAGGGGGCGATCCCGAGGAAGGGGAGCGATTTGGAGGCCGTGGCCGGGTGAGGCGCGCCTTTCGGAGGGGAGGAATTTGAATTTCGGCTGCATTGAGGGTAGCTGCCCGCTGTTGTGGGTTTTTGGAGCCTGAGCCCGAGCGGGGCGTCGGTTCCCGAGGTGGGCAGGAGTCGCTGTGCCCGTGAGGCTGCCTGGCCGAGTCGGAGTGCTGTGGGACGGCGGGGAGCGGGTTTTCCCGGGCGAGGGGCCGATCCCGAGGAAGGGGAGCAGTTCCGAGGCCGTGGCCGGGTGAGGCGCGCCTTTCGGAGGGGAGGAGTTTGAATTTCGGCTGCATTGAGGGTAGCTGCCCCGCTGTGGTGGTTTTTCGGAGCCTGAGCCCGAGCGGGGCGTCGGTTCCCGAGGTGGGCAGGAGTCGCTGTGCCCGTGAGGCTGCCTGGCCGAGTCGGAGTGCTGTGGGACGGCGGGGAGCGGTTTTTCCCGGGCGAGGGGGCGACCCCGAGGAACTCGGCCGGCGGGGAGGCGTTCCGGCCCGGGCGAGGGGCGCGGACCTGACCGGAGACGTCCAAAACCTTGAAAGGGGTAAGCGGGAAAAGGTCAGCAAAGTGCCCGAAGCAGTAAGGCGAAAAAGCCGTCGGAACCTCCGAAAATGTCCAAAAGCGTGAAATCAGTAACCAGGAAAATGCATAAAAATGGCCAAAAGTGTGAAATCAGTAAGCAGGAAAAGTCGGGGAAAGTGTCTAAAAATGCTTGGAAATCTGAGGAAAATGCCCGAAAATGAGGCCCCTCGGTCGGGAGGAGGAAGTCGAAAATCCCCGTGCCCGACGAGGGAAGTCAGTAACCAGAAGGAAAAACTTAGAAAAAAATTCTAAGTGTCAAAAAAAATTCTAAGTGTCAAAAAAAATTCTAAGTGTCAAAAAAAATTCTAAGTGTCAAAAAGAATTCTAAGTGTCAAAAAAATTCTAAGTGTCAAAAAAATTCTAAGTGTCAAAAAAAATTCTAAGTGTCAAAAAGAATTCTAAGTGTCAAAAAAAATTCTAAGTGTCAAAAAGAATTCTAAGTGTCAAAAAAAATTCTAAGTGTCAAAAAAAATTCTAAGTGTCAAAAAAAATTCTAAGTGTCAAAAAAAATTCTAAGTGTCAAAAAAATTCTAAGTGTCAAAAAAAATTCTAAGTGTCAAAAAAAATTCTAAGTGTCAAAAAAAATTCTAAGTGTCAAAAAAAATTCTAAGTGTCAAAAAAATTCTAAGTGTCAAAAAAAATTCTAAGTGTCAAAAAAAATTCTAAGTGTCAAAAAAAATTCTAAGTGTCAAAAAGAATTCTAAGTGTCAAAAAAAATTCTAAGTGTCAGAAAGGGAAATGAGTAACCAAGAAGAGAAATGAGTAACCAAGAAATCAGTAACCAACAGGAGAAATGAGTAACCAAGAAGAGAAATGAGTAACCAAGAAATCAGTAACCAACAGGAGAAATGAGTAACCAACGGGAGAAATGAGTAACCAACGGGAGAAATGAGTAACCAACGGGAGAAGTCAGTAACCAACGGGAGAAATCAGTAACCAAAGGGAGAAGTCAGTAACCAACGGGAGAAATCAGTAACCAACAAGAGAAATGAGTAACCAACGGGAGAAATCAGTAACCAAAGGGAGAAGTCAGTAACCAACGGGAGAAATCAGTAACCAAGCTTATTTTTGGTTGGTTACTGACTTCTCCGTTCAACTTGGAGCTGCCCTTGTGCACGATCAAGGAGGGGTATTATCCGCCACGGTGGCTTAATTTTCGCCTAAGGGGAGCGATTTGGAGGCCGTGGCCGGGTGAGGCGCGCCTTTCGAAGGGGAGGGATTTGAATTTCGGCTGCATTGAGGGTAGCTGCCCGCTGTTGTGGGTTTTTGGAGCCTGAGCCCGTTCAACTTGGAGCTGCCCTTGTGCACGATCAAGGAGGGGTATTATCGGCCACGGGGGCTTAATTTTCGCCTAAGGGGAGCGATTTGGAGGCCGTGGCCGGGTGAGGCGCGCCTCTCGAAGGGGAGGGATTTGAATTTCGGCTGCATTGAGGGTAGCTGCCCGCTGTTGTGGGTTTTTGGAGCCTGAGCCCGTTCAACTTGGAGCTGCCCTTGTGCACGATCAAGGAGGGGTATTATCCGCCACGGGGGCTTAATTTTCGCCTAAGGGGAGCGATTTGGAGGCCGTGGCCGGGTGAGGCGCGCCTCTCGAAGGGGAGGGATTTGAATTTCGGCTGCATTGAGGGTAGCTGCCCGCTGTTGTGGGTTTTTGGAGCCTGAGCCCGTTCAACTTGGAGCTGCCCTTGTGCACGATCAAGGAGGGGTATTATCGGCCACGGGGGCTTAATTTTCGCCTAAGGGGAGCGATTTGGAGGCCGTGGCCGGGTGAGGCGCGCCTCTCGAAGGGGAGGGATTTGAATTTCGGCTGCATTGAGGGTAGCTGCCCGCTGTTGTGGGTTTTTGGAGCCTGAGCCCGTTCAACTTGGAGCTGCCCTTGTGCACGATCAAGGAGGGGTATTATCGGCCACGGGGGCTTAATTTTCGCCTAAGGGGAGCGATTTGGAGGCCGTGGCCGGGTGAGGCGCGCCTCTCGAAGGGGAGGGATTTGAATTTCGGCTGCATTGAGGGTAGCTGCCCGCTGTTGTGGGTTTTTGGAGCCTGAGCCCGTTCAACTTGGAGCTGCCCTTGTGCACGATCAAGGAGGGGTATTATCGGCCACGGGGGCTTAATTTTCGCCTAAGGGGAGCGATTTGGAGGCCGTGGCCGGGTGAGGCGCGCCTCTCGAAGGGGAGGGATTTGAATTTCGGCTGCATTGAGGGTAGCTGCCCCGCTGTGGTGGTTTTTCGGAGCCTGAGCCCGAGCGGGGCGTCGGTTCCCGAGGTGGGCAGGAGTCGCTGTGCCCGTGAGGCTGCCTGGCCGAGTCGGAGTGCTGTGGGACGGCGGGGAGCGGGTTTTCCCGGGCGAGGGGGCGATCCCGAGGAAGGGGAGCGATTTGGAGGCCGTGGCCGGGTGAGGCGCGCCTTTCGGAGGGGAGGAATTTGAATTTCGGCTGCATTGAGGGTAGCTGCCCGCTGTTGTGGGTTTTTGGAGCCTGAGCCCGAGCGGGGCGTCGGTTCCCGAGGTGGGCAGGAGTCGCTGTGCCCGTGAGGCTGCCTGGCCGAGTCGGAGTGCTGTGGGACGGCGGGGAGCGGGTTTTCCCGGGCGAGGGGCCGATCCCGAGGAAGGGGAGCAGTTCCGAGGCCGTGGCCGGGTGAGGCGCGCCTTTCGGAGGGGAGGAGTTTGAATTTCGGCTGCATTGAGGGTAGCTGCCCCGCTGTGGTGGTTTTTCGGAGCCTGAGCCCGAGCGGGGCGTCGGTTCCCGAGGTGGGCAGGAGTCGCTGTGCCCGTGAGGCTGCCTGGCCGAGTCGGAGTGCTGTGGGACGGCGGGGAGCGGTTTTTCCCGGGCGAGGGGGCGACCCCGAGGAACTCGGCCGGCGGGGAGGCGTTCCGGCCCGGGCGAGGGGCGCGGACCTGACCGGAGACGTCCAAAACCTTGAAAGGGGTAAGCGGGAAAAGGTCAGCAAAGTGCCCGAAGCAGTAAGGCGAAAAAGCCGTCGGAACCTCCGAAAATGTCCAAAAGCGTGAAATCAGTAACCAGGAAAATGCATAAAAATGGCCAAAAGTGTGAAATCAGTAAGCAGGAAAAGTCGGGAAAAGTGTCTAAAAATGCTTGGAAATCTGAGGAAAATGCCCGAAAATGAGGCCCCTCGGTCGGGAGGAGGAAGTCGAAAATCCCCGTGCCCGACGAGGGAAGTCAGTAACCAGAAGGAAAAACTTAGAAAAAAATTCTAAGTGTCAAAAAAAATTCTAAGTGTCAAAAAAAATTCTAAGTGTCAAAAAAAATTCTAAGTGTCAAAAAGAATTCTAAGTGTCAAAAAAATTCTAAGTGTCAAAAAAATTCTAAGTGTCAAAAAAAATTCTAAGTGTCAAAAAAAATTCTAAGTGTCAAAAAAAATTCTAAGTGTCAAAAAAATTCTAAGTGTCAAAAAAAATTCTAAGTGTCAAAAAAAATTCTAAGTGTCAAAAAAAATTCTAAGTGTCAAAAAGAATTCTAAGTGTCAAAAAAAATTCTAAGTGTCAGAAAGGGAAATGAGTAACCAAGAAGAGAAATGAGTAACCAAGAAATCAGTAACCAACAGGAGAAATGAGTAACCAAGAAGAGAAATGAGTAACCAAGAAATCAGTAACCAACAGGAGAAATGAGTAACCAACGGGAGAAATGAGTAACCAACGGGAGAAATGAGTAACCAACGGGAGAAGTCAGTAACCAACGGGAGAAATCAGTAACCAAAGGGAGAAGTCAGTAACCAACGGGAGAAATCAGTAACCAACAAGAGAAATGAGTAACCAACGGGAGAAATCAGTAACCAAAGGGAGAAGTCAGTAACCAACGGGAGAAATCAGTAACCAAGCTTATTTTTGGTTGGTTACTGACTTCTCCGTTCAACTTGGAGCTGCCCTTGTGCACGATCAAGGAGGGGTATTATCCGCCACGGGGGCTTAATTTTCGCCTAAGGGGAGCGATTTGGAGGCCGTGGCCGGGTGAGGCGCGCCTTTCGAAGGGGAGGGATTTGAATTTCGGCTGCATTGAGGGTAGCTGCCCGCTGTTGTGGGTTTTTGGAGCCTGAGCCCGTTCAACTTGGAGCTGCCCTTGTGCACGATCAAGGAGGGGTATTATCGGCCACGGGGGCTTAATTTTCGCCTAAGGGGAGCGATTTGGAGGCCGTGGCCGGGTGAGGCGCGCCTCTCGAAGGGGAGGGATTTGAATTTCGGCTGCATTGAGGGTAGCTGCCCGCTGTTGTGGGTTTTTGGAGCCTGAGCCCGTTCAACTTGGAGCTGCCCTTGTGCACGATCAAGGAGGGGTATTATCCGCCACGGGGGCTTAATTTTCGCCTAAGGGGAGCGATTTGGAGGCCGTGGCCGGGTGAGGCGCGCCTCTCGAAGGGGAGGGATTTGAATTTCGGCTGCATTGAGGGTAGCTGCCCGCTGTTGTGGGTTTTTGGAGCCTGAGCCCGTTCAACTTGGAGCTGCCCTTGTGCACGATCAAGGAGGGGTATTATCGGCCACGGGGGCTTAATTTTCGCCTAAGGGGAGCGATTTGGAGGCCGTGGCCGGGTGAGGCGCGCCTCTCGAAGGGGAGGGATTTGAATTTCGGCTGCATTGAGGGTAGCTGCCCGCTGTTGTGGGTTTTTGGAGCCTGAGCCCGTTCAACTTGGAGCTGCCCTTGTGCACGATCAAGGAGGGGTATTATCGGCCACGGGGGCTTAATTTTCGCCTAAGGGGAGCGATTTGGAGGCCGTGGCCGGGTGAGGCGCGCCTCTCGAAGGGGAGGGATTTGAATTTCGGCTGCATTGAGGGTAGCTGCCCGCTGTTGTGGGTTTTTGGAGCCTGAGCCCGTTCAACTTGGAGCTGCCCTTGTGCACGATCAAGGAGGGGTATTATCGGCCACGGGGGCTTAATTTTCGCCTAAGGGGAGCGATTTGGAGGCCGTGGCCGGGTGAGGCGCGCCTCTCGAAGGGGAGGGATTTGAATTTCGGCTGCATTGAGGGTAGCTGCCCCGCTGTGGTGGTTTTTCGGAGCCTGAGCCCGAGCGGGGCGTCGGTTCCCGAGGTGGGCAGGAGTCGCTGTGCCCGTGAGGCTGCCTGGCCGAGTCGGAGTGCTGTGGGACGGCGGGGAGCGGGTTTTCCCGGGCGAGGGGGCGATCCCGAGGAAGGGGAGCGATTTGGAGGCCGTGGCCGGGTGAGGCGCGCCTTTCGGAGGGGAGGAATTTGAATTTCGGCTGCATTGAGGGTAGCTGCCCGCTGTTGTGGGTTTTTGGAGCCTGAGCCCGAGCGGGGCGTCGGTTCCCGAGGTGGGCAGGAGTCGCTGTGCCCGTGAGGCTGCCTGGCCGAGTCGGAGTGCTGTGGGACGGCGGGGAGCGGGTTTTCCCGGGCGAGGGGCCGATCCCGAGGAAGGGGAGCAGTTCCGAGGCCGTGGCCGGGTGAGGCGCGCCTTTCGGAGGGGAGGAGTTTGAATTTCGGCTGCATTGAGGGTAGCTGCCCCGCTGTGGTGGTTTTTCGGAGCCTGAGCCCGAGCGGGGCGTCGGTTCCCGAGGTGGGCAGGAGTCGCTGTGCCCGTGAGGCTGCCTGGCCGAGTCGGAGTGCTGTGGGACGGCGGGGAGCGGTTTTTCCCGGGCGAGGGGGCGACCCCGAGGAACTCGGCCGGCGGGGAGGCGTTCCGGCCCGGGCGAGGGGCGCGGACCTGACCGGAGACGTCCAAAACCTTGAAAGGGGTAAGCGGGAAAAGGTCAGCAAAGTGCCCGAAGCAGTAAGGCGAAAAAGCCGTCGGAACCTCCGAAAATGTCCAAAAGCGTGAAATCAGTAACCAGGAAAATGCATAAAAATGGCCAAAAGTGTGAAATCAGTAAGCAGGAAAAGTCGGGGAAAGTGTCTAAAAATGCTTGGAAATCTGAGGAAAATGCCCGAAAATGAGGCCCCTCGGTCGGGAGGAGGAAGTCGAAAATCCCCGTGCCCGACGAGGGAAGTCAGTAACCAGAAGGAAAAACTTAGAAAAAAATTCTAAGTGTCAAAAAAAATTCTAAGTGTCAAAAAAAATTCTAAGTGTCAAAAAAAATTCTAAGTGTCAAAAAGAATTCTAAGTGTCAAAAAAATTCTAAGTGTCAAAAAAATTCTAAGTGTCAAAAAAAATTCTAAGTGTCAAAAAGAATTCTAAGTGTCAAAAAAAATTCTAAGTGTCAAAAAGAATTCTAAGTGTCAAAAAAAATTCTAAGTGTCAAAAAAAATTCTAAGTGTCAAAAAAAATTCTAAGTGTCAAAAAAAATTCTAAGTGTCAAAAAAATTCTAAGTGTCAAAAAAAATTCTAAGTGTCAAAAAAAATTCTAAGTGTCAAAAAAAATTCTAAGTGTCAAAAAAAATTCTAAGTGTCAAAAAAATTCTAAGTGTCAAAAAAAATTCTAAGTGTCAGAAAGGGAAATGAGTAACCAAGAAGAGAAATGAGTAACCAAGAAATCAGTAACCAACAGGAGAAATGAGTAACCAAGAAGAGAAATGAGTAACCAAGAAATCAGTAACCAACAGGAGAAATGAGTAACCAACGGGAGAAATGAGTAACCAACGGGAGAAATGAGTAACCAACGGGAGAAGTCAGTAACCAACGGGAGAAATCAGTAACCAAAGGGAGAAGTCAGTAACCAACGGGAGAAATCAGTAACCAACAAGAGAAATGAGTAACCAACGGGAGAAATCAGTAACCAAAGGGAGAAGTCAGTAACCAACGGGAGAAATCAGTAACCAAGCTTATTTTTGGTTGGTTACTGACTTCTCCGTTCAACTTGGAGCTGCCCTTGTGCACGATCAAGGAGGGGTATTATCCGCCACGGTGGCTTAATTTTCGCCTAAGGGGAGCGATTTGGAGGCCGTGGCCGGGTGAGGCGCGCCTTTCGAAGGGGAGGGATTTGAATTTCGGCTGCATTGAGGGTAGCTGCCCGCTGTTGTGGGTTTTTGGAGCCTGAGCCCGTTCAACTTGGAGCTGCCCTTGTGCACGATCAAGGAGGGGTATTATCGGCCACGGGGGCTTAATTTTCGCCTAAGGGGAGCGATTTGGAGGCCGTGGCCGGGTGAGGCGCGCCTCTCGAAGGGGAGGGATTTGAATTTCGGCTGCATTGAGGGTAGCTGCCCGCTGTTGTGGGTTTTTGGAGCCTGAGCCCGTTCAACTTGGAGCTGCCCTTGTGCACGATCAAGGAGGGGTATTATCCGCCACGGGGGCTTAATTTTCGCCTAAGGGGAGCGATTTGGAGGCCGTGGCCGGGTGAGGCGCGCCTTTCGAAGGGGAGGGATTTGAATTTCGGCTGCATTGAGGGTAGCTGCCCGCTGTTGTGGGTTTTTGGAGCCTGAGCCCGTTCAACTTGGAGCTGCCCTTGTGCACGATCAAGGAGGGGTATTATCGGCCACGGGGGCTTAATTTTCGCCTAAGGGGAGCGATTTGGAGGCCGTGGCCGGGTGAGGCGCGCCTCTCGAAGGGGAGGGATTTGAATTTCGGCTGCATTGAGGGTAGCTGCCCGCTGTTGTGGGTTTTTGGAGCCTGAGCCCGTTCAACTTGGAGCTGCCCTTGTGCACGATCAAGGAGGGGTATTATCGGCCACGGGGGCTTAATTTTCGCCTAAGGGGAGCGATTTGGAGGCCGTGGCCGGGTGAGGCGCGCCTCTCGAAGGGGAGGGATTTGAATTTCGGCTGCATTGAGGGTAGCTGCCCGCTGTTGTGGGTTTTTGGAGCCTGAGCCCGTTCAACTTGGAGCTGCCCTTGTGCACGATCAAGGAGGGGTATTATCGGCCACGGGGGCTTAATTTTCGCCTAAGGGGAGCGATTTGGAGGCCGTGGCCGGGTGAGGCGCGCCTCTCGAAGGGGAGGGATTTGAATTTCGGCTGCATTGAGGGTAGCTGCCCCGCTGTGGTGGTTTTTCGGAGCCTGAGCCCGAGCGGGGCGTCGGTTCCCGAGGTGGGCAGGAGTCGCTGTGCCCGTGAGGCTGCCTGGCCGAGTCGGAGTGCTGTGGGACGGCGGGGAGCGGGTTTTCCCGGGCGAGGGGGCGATCCCGAGGAAGGGGAGCGATTTGGAGGCCGTGGCCGGGTGAGGCGCGCCTTTCGGAGGGGAGGAATTTGAATTTCGGCTGCATTGAGGGTAGCTGCCCGCTGTTGTGGGTTTTTGGAGCCTGAGCCCGAGCGGGGCGTCGGTTCCCGAGGTGGGCAGGAGTCGCTGTGCCCGTGAGGCTGCCTGGCCGAGTCGGAGTGCTGTGGGACGGCGGGGAGCGGGTTTTCCCGGGCGAGGGGCCGATCCCGAGGAAGGGGAGCAGTTCCGAGGCCGTGGCCGGGTGAGGCGCGCCTTTCGGAGGGGAGGAGTTTGAATTTCGGCTGCATTGAGGGTAGCTGCCCCGCTGTGGTGGTTTTTCGGAGCCTGAGCCCGAGCGGGGCGTCGGTTCCCGAGGTGGGCAGGAGTCGCTGTGCCCGTGAGGCTGCCTGGCCGAGTCGGAGTGCTGTGGGACGGCGGGGAGCGGTTTTTCCCGGGCGAGGGGGCGACCCCGAGGAACTCGGCCGGCGGGGAGGCGTTCCGGCCCGGGCGAGGGGCGCGGACCTGACCGGAGACGTCCAAAACCTTGAAAGGGGTAAGCGGGAAAAGGTCAGCAAAGTGCCCGAAGCAGTAAGGCGAAAAAGCCGTCGGAACCTCCGAAAATGTCCAAAAGCGTGAAATCAGTAACCAGGAAAATGCATAAAAATGGCCAAAAGTGTGAAATCAGTAAGCAGGAAAAGTCGGGAAAAGTGTCTAAAAATGCTTGGAAATCTGAGGAAAATGCCCGAAAATGAGGCCCCTCGGTCGGGAGGAGGAAGTCGAAAATCCCCGTGCCCGACGAGGGAAGTCAGTAACCAGAAGGAAAAACTTAGAAAAAAATTCTAAGTGTCAAAAAAAATTCTAAGTGTCAAAAAAAATTCTAAGTGTCAAAAAAAATTCTAAGTGTCAAAAAGAATTCTAAGTGTCAAAAAAATTCTAAGTGTCAAAAAAATTCTAAGTGTCAAAAAAAATTCTAAGTGTCAAAAAGAATTCTAAGTGTCAAAAAAAATTCTAAGTGTCAAAAAAAATTCTAAGTGTCAAAAAAAATTCTAAGTGTCAAAAAAAATTCTAAGTGTCAAAAAAATTCTAAGTGTCAAAAAAAATTCTAAGTGTCAAAAAAAATTCTAAGTGTCAAAAAAAATTCTAAGTGTCAAAAAAAATTCTAAGTGTCAAAAAAATTCTAAGTGTCAAAAAAAATTCTAAGTGTCAAAAAAAATTCTAAGTGTCAAAAAAAATTCTAAGTGTCAAAAAGAATTCTAAGTGTCAAAAAAAATTCTAAGTGTCAGAAAGGGAAATGAGTAACCAAGAAGAGAAATGAGTAACCAAGAAATCAGTAACCAACAGGAGAAATGAGTAACCAAGAAGAGAAATGAGTAACCAAGAAATCAGTAACCAACAGGAGAAATGAGTAACCAACGGGAGAAATGAGTAACCAACGGGAGAAATGAGTAACCAACGGGAGAAGTCAGTAACCAACGGGAGAAATCAGTAACCAAAGGGAGAAGTCAGTAACCAACGGGAGAAATCAGTAACCAACAAGAGAAATGAGTAACCAACGGGAGAAATCAGTAACCAAAGGGAGAAGTCAGTAACCAACGGGAGAAATCAGTAACCAAGCTTATTTTTGGTTGGTTACTGACTTCTCCGTTCAACTTGGAGCTGCCCTTGTGCACGATCAAGGAGGGGTATTATCCGCCACGGGGGCTTAATTTTCGCCTAAGGGGAGCGATTTGGAGGCCGTGGCCGGGTGAGGCGCGCCTTTCGAAGGGGAGGGATTTGAATTTCGGCTGCATTGAGGGTAGCTGCCCGCTGTTGTGGGTTTTTGGAGCCTGAGCCCGTTCAACTTGGAGCTGCCCTTGTGCACGATCAAGGAGGGGTATTATCGGCCACGGGGGCTTAATTTTCGCCTAAGGGGAGCGATTTGGAGGCCGTGGCCGGGTGAGGCGCGCCTCTCGAAGGGGAGGGATTTGAATTTCGGCTGCATTGAGGGTAGCTGCCCGCTGTTGTGGGTTTTTGGAGCCTGAGCCCGTTCAACTTGGAGCTGCCCTTGTGCACGATCAAGGAGGGGTATTATCCGCCACGGGGGCTTAATTTTCGCCTAAGGGGAGCGATTTGGAGGCCGTGGCCGGGTGAGGCGCGCCTCTCGAAGGGGAGGGATTTGAATTTCGGCTGCATTGAGGGTAGCTGCCCGCTGTTGTGGGTTTTTGGAGCCTGAGCCCGTTCAACTTGGAGCTGCCCTTGTGCACGATCAAGGAGGGGTATTATCGGCCACGGGGGCTTAATTTTCGCCTAAGGGGAGCGATTTGGAGGCCGTGGCCGGGTGAGGCGCGCCTCTCGAAGGGGAGGGATTTGAATTTCGGCTGCATTGAGGGTAGCTGCCCGCTGTTGTGGGTTTTTGGAGCCTGAGCCCGTTCAACTTGGAGCTGCCCTTGTGCACGATCAAGGAGGGGTATTATCGGCCACGGGGGCTTAATTTTCGCCTAAGGGGAGCGATTTGGAGGCCGTGGCCGGGTGAGGCGCGCCTCTCGAAGGGGAGGGATTTGAATTTCGGCTGCATTGAGGGTAGCTGCCCGCTGTTGTGGGTTTTTGGAGCCTGAGCCCGTTCAACTTGGAGCTGCCCTTGTGCACGATCAAGGAGGGGTATTATCGGCCACGGGGGCTTAATTTTCGCCTAAGGGGAGCGATTTGGAGGCCGTGGCCGGGTGAGGCGCGCCTCTCGAAGGGGAGGGATTTGAATTTCGGCTGCATTGAGGGTAGCTGCCCCGCTGTGGTGGTTTTTCGGAGCCTGAGCCCGAGCGGGGCGTCGGTTCCCGAGGTGGGCAGGAGTCGCTGTGCCCGTGAGGCTGCCTGGCCGAGTCGGAGTGCTGTGGGACGGCGGGGAGCGGGTTTTCCCGGGCGAGGGGGCGATCCCGAGGAAGGGGAGCGATTTGGAGGCCGTGGCCGGGTGAGGCGCGCCTTTCGGAGGGGAGGAATTTGAATTTCGGCTGCATTGAGGGTAGCTGCCCGCTGTTGTGGGTTTTTGGAGCCTGAGCCCGAGCGGGGCGTCGGTTCCCGAGGTGGGCAGGAGTCGCTGTGCCCGTGAGGCTGCCTGGCCGAGTCGGAGTGCTGTGGGACGGCGGGGAGCGGGTTTTCCCGGGCGAGGGGCCGATCCCGAGGAAGGGGAGCAGTTCCGAGGCCGTGGCCGGGTGAGGCGCGCCTTTCGGAGGGGAGGAGTTTGAATTTCGGCTGCATTGAGGGTAGCTGCCCCGCTGTGGTGGTTTTTCGGAGCCTGAGCCCGAGCGGGGCGTCGGTTCCCGAGGTGGGCAGGAGTCGCTGTGCCCGTGAGGCTGCCTGGCCGAGTCGGAGTGCTGTGGGACGGCGGGGAGCGGTTTTTCCCGGGCGAGGGGGCGACCCCGAGGAACTCGGCCGGCGGGGAGGCGTTCCGGCCCGGGCGAGGGGCGCGGACCTGACCGGAGACGTCCAAAACCTTGAAAGGGGTAAGCGGGAAAAGGTCAGCAAAGTGCCCGAAGCAGTAAGGCGAAAAAGCCGTCGGAACCTCCGAAAATGTCCAAAAGCGTGAAATCAGTAACCAGGAAAATGCATAAAAATGGCCAAAAGTGTGAAATCAGTAAGCAGGAAAAGTCGGGAAAAGTGTCTAAAAATGCTTGGAAATCTGAGGAAAATGCCCGAAAATGAGGCCCCTCGGTCGGGAGGAGGAAGTCGAAAATCCCCGTGCCCGACGAGGGAAGTCAGTAACCAGAAGGAAAAACTTAGAAAAAAATTCTAAGTGTCAAAAAAAATTCTAAGTGTCAAAAAAAATTCTAAGTGTCAAAAAAAATTCTAAGTGTCAAAAAGAATTCTAAGTGTCAAAAAAATTCTAAGTGTCAAAAAAATTCTAAGTGTCAAAAAAAATTCTAAGTGTCAAAAAGAATTCTAAGTGTCAAAAAAAATTCTAAGTGTCAAAAAAAATTCTAAGTGTCAAAAAAAATTCTAAGTGTCAAAAAAAATTCTAAGTGTCAAAAAAATTCTAAGTGTCAAAAAAAATTCTAAGTGTCAAAAAAAATTCTAAGTGTCAAAAAAAATTCTAAGTGTCAAAAAAAATTCTAAGTGTCAAAAAAATTCTAAGTGTCAAAAAAAATTCTAAGTGTCAAAAAAAATTCTAAGTGTCAAAAAAAATTCTAAGTGTCAAAAAGAATTCTAAGTGTCAAAAAAAATTCTAAGTGTCAGAAAGGGAAATGAGTAACCAAGAAGAGAAATGAGTAACCAAGAAATCAGTAACCAACAGGAGAAATGAGTAACCAAGAAGAGAAATGAGTAACCAAGAAATCAGTAACCAACAGGAGAAATGAGTAACCAACGGGAGAAATGAGTAACCAACGGGAGAAATGAGTAACCAACGGGAGAAGTCAGTAACCAACGGGAGAAATCAGTAACCAAAGGGAGAAGTCAGTAACCAACGGGAGAAATCAGTAACCAACAAGAGAAATGAGTAACCAACGGGAGAAATCAGTAACCAAAGGGAGAAGTCAGTAACCAACGGGAGAAATCAGTAACCAAGCTTATTTTTGGTTGGTTACTGACTTCTCCGTTCAACTTGGAGCTGCCCTTGTGCACGATCAAGGAGGGGTATTATCCGCCACGGGGGCTTAATTTTCGCCTAAGGGGAGCGATTTGGAGGCCGTGGCCGGGTGAGGCGCGCCTTTCGAAGGGGAGGGATTTGAATTTCGGCTGCATTGAGGGTAGCTGCCCGCTGTTGTGGGTTTTTGGAGCCTGAGCCCGTTCAACTTGGAGCTGCCCTTGTGCACGATCAAGGAGGGGTATTATCGGCCACGGGGGCTTAATTTTCGCCTAAGGGGAGCGATTTGGAGGCCGTGGCCGGGTGAGGCGCGCCTCTCGAAGGGGAGGGATTTGAATTTCGGCTGCATTGAGGGTAGCTGCCCGCTGTTGTGGGTTTTTGGAGCCTGAGCCCGTTCAACTTGGAGCTGCCCTTGTGCACGATCAAGGAGGGGTATTATCCGCCACGGGGGCTTAATTTTCGCCTAAGGGGAGCGATTTGGAGGCCGTGGCCGGGTGAGGCGCGCCTCTCGAAGGGGAGGGATTTGAATTTCGGCTGCATTGAGGGTAGCTGCCCGCTGTTGTGGGTTTTTGGAGCCTGAGCCCGTTCAACTTGGAGCTGCCCTTGTGCACGATCAAGGAGGGGTATTATCGGCCACGGGGGCTTAATTTTCGCCTAAGGGGAGCGATTTGGAGGCCGTGGCCGGGTGAGGCGCGCCTCTCGAAGGGGAGGGATTTGAATTTCGGCTGCATTGAGGGTAGCTGCCCGCTGTTGTGGGTTTTTGGAGCCTGAGCCCGTTCAACTTGGAGCTGCCCTTGTGCACGATCAAGGAGGGGTATTATCGGCCACGGGGGCTTAATTTTCGCCTAAGGGGAGCGATTTGGAGGCCGTGGCCGGGTGAGGCGCGCCTCTCGAAGGGGAGGGATTTGAATTTCGGCTGCATTGAGGGTAGCTGCCCGCTGTTGTGGGTTTTTGGAGCCTGAGCCCGTTCAACTTGGAGCTGCCCTTGTGCACGATCAAGGAGGGGTATTATCGGCCACGGGGGCTTAATTTTCGCCTAAGGGGAGCGATTTGGAGGCCGTGGCCGGGTGAGGCGCGCCTCTCGAAGGGGAGGGATTTGAATTTCGGCTGCATTGAGGGTAGCTGCCCCGCTGTGGTGGTTTTTCGGAGCCTGAGCCCGAGCGGGGCGTCGGTTCCCGAGGTGGGCAGGAGTCGCTGTGCCCGTGAGGCTGCCTGGCCGAGTCGGAGTGCTGTGGGACGGCGGGGAGCGGGTTTTCCCGGGCGAGGGGGCGATCCCGAGGAAGGGGAGCGATTTGGAGGCCGTGGCCGGGTGAGGCGCGCCTTTCGGAGGGGAGGAATTTGAATTTCGGCTGCATTGAGGGTAGCTGCCCGCTGTTGTGGGTTTTTGGAGCCTGAGCCCGAGCGGGGCGTCGGTTCCCGAGGTGGGCAGGAGTCGCTGTGCCCGTGAGGCTGCCTGGCCGAGTCGGAGTGCTGTGGGACGGCGGGGAGCGGGTTTTCCCGGGCGAGGGGCCGATCCCGAGGAAGGGGAGCAGTTCCGAGGCCGTGGCCGGGTGAGGCGCGCCTTTCGGAGGGGAGGAGTTTGAATTTCGGCTGCATTGAGGGTAGCTGCCCCGCTGTGGTGGTTTTTCGGAGCCTGAGCCCGAGCGGGGCGTCGGTTCCCGAGGTGGGCAGGAGTCGCTGTGCCCGTGAGGCTGCCTGGCCGAGTCGGAGTGCTGTGGGACGGCGGGGAGCGGTTTTTCCCGGGCGAGGGGGCGACCCCGAGGAACTCGGCCGGCGGGGAGGCGTTCCGGCCCGGGCGAGGGGCGCGGACCTGACCGGAGACGTCCAAAACCTTGAAAGGGGTAAGCGGGAAAAGGTCAGCAAAGTGCCCGAAGCAGTAAGGCGAAAAAGCCGTCGGAACCTCCGAAAATGTCCAAAAGCGTGAAATCAGTAACCAGGAAAATGCATAAAAATGGCCAAAAGTGTGAAATCAGTAAGCAGGAAAAGTCGGGGAAAGTGTCTAAAAATGCTTGGAAATCTGAGGAAAATGCCCGAAAATGAGGCCCCTCGGTCGGGAGGAGGAAGTCGAAAATCCCCGTGCCCGACGAGGGAAGTCAGTAACCAGAAGGAAAAACTTAGAAAAAAATTCTAAGTGTCAAAAAAAATTCTAAGTGTCAAAAAAAATTCTAAGTGTCAAAAAAAATTCTAAGTGTCAAAAAGAATTCTAAGTGTCAAAAAAATTCTAAGTGTCAAAAAAATTCTAAGTGTCAAAAAAAATTCTAAGTGTCAAAAAGAATTCTAAGTGTCAAAAAAAATTCTAAGTGTCAAAAAGAATTCTAAGTGTCAAAAAAAATTCTAAGTGTCAAAAAAAATTCTAAGTGTCAAAAAAAATTCTAAGTGTCAAAAAAAATTCTAAGTGTCAAAAAAATTCTAAGTGTCAAAAAAAATTCTAAGTGTCAAAAAAAATTCTAAGTGTCAAAAAAAATTCTAAGTGTCAAAAAAAATTCTAAGTGTCAAAAAAATTCTAAGTGTCAAAAAAAATTCTAAGTGTCAAAAAAAATTCTAAGTGTCAAAAAAAATTCTAAGTGTCAAAAAGAATTCTAAGTGTCAAAAAAAATTCTAAGTGTCAGAAAGGGAAATGAGTAACCAAGAAGAGAAATGAGTAACCAAGAAATCAGTAACCAACAGGAGAAATGAGTAACCAAGAAGAGAAATGAGTAACCAAGAAATCAGTAACCAACAGGAGAAATGAGTAACCAACGGGAGAAATGAGTAACCAACGGGAGAAATGAGTAACCAACGGGAGAAGTCAGTAACCAACGGGAGAAATCAGTAACCAAAGGGAGAAGTCAGTAACCAACGGGAGAAATCAGTAACCAACAAGAGAAATGAGTAACCAACGGGAGAAATCAGTAACCAAAGGGAGAAGTCAGTAACCAACGGGAGAAATCAGTAACCAAGCTTATTTTTGGTTGGTTACTGACTTCTCCGTTCAACTTGGAGCTGCCCTTGTGCACGATCAAGGAGGGGTATTATCCGCCACGGTGGCTTAATTTTCGCCTAAGGGGAGCGATTTGGAGGCCGTGGCCGGGTGAGGCGCGCCTTTCGAAGGGGAGGGATTTGAATTTCGGCTGCATTGAGGGTAGCTGCCCGCTGTTGTGGGTTTTTGGAGCCTGAGCCCGTTCAACTTGGAGCTGCCCTTGTGCACGATCAAGGAGGGGTATTATCGGCCACGGGGGCTTAATTTTCGCCTAAGGGGAGCGATTTGGAGGCCGTGGCCGGGTGAGGCGCGCCTCTCGAAGGGGAGGGATTTGAATTTCGGCTGCATTGAGGGTAGCTGCCCGCTGTTGTGGGTTTTTGGAGCCTGAGCCCGTTCAACTTGGAGCTGCCCTTGTGCACGATCAAGGAGGGGTATTATCCGCCACGGGGGCTTAATTTTCGCCTAAGGGGAGCGATTTGGAGGCCGTGGCCGGGTGAGGCGCGCCTCTCGAAGGGGAGGGATTTGAATTTCGGCTGCATTGAGGGTAGCTGCCCGCTGTTGTGGGTTTTTGGAGCCTGAGCCCGTTCAACTTGGAGCTGCCCTTGTGCACGATCAAGGAGGGGTATTATCGGCCACGGGGGCTTAATTTTCGCCTAAGGGGAGCGATTTGGAGGCCGTGGCCGGGTGAGGCGCGCCTCTCGAAGGGGAGGGATTTGAATTTCGGCTGCATTGAGGGTAGCTGCCCGCTGTTGTGGGTTTTTGGAGCCTGAGCCCGTTCAACTTGGAGCTGCCCTTGTGCACGATCAAGGAGGGGTATTATCGGCCACGGGGGCTTAATTTTCGCCTAAGGGGAGCGATTTGGAGGCCGTGGCCGGGTGAGGCGCGCCTCTCGAAGGGGAGGGATTTGAATTTCGGCTGCATTGAGGGTAGCTGCCCGCTGTTGTGGGTTTTTGGAGCCTGAGCCCGTTCAACTTGGAGCTGCCCTTGTGCACGATCAAGGAGGGGTATTATCGGCCACGGGGGCTTAATTTTCGCCTAAGGGGAGCGATTTGGAGGCCGTGGCCGGGTGAGGCGCGCCTCTCGAAGGGGAGGGATTTGAATTTCGGCTGCATTGAGGGTAGCTGCCCCGCTGTGGTGGTTTTTCGGAGCCTGAGCCCGAGCGGGGCGTCGGTTCCCGAGGTGGGCAGGAGTCGCTGTGCCCGTGAGGCTGCCTGGCCGAGTCGGAGTGCTGTGGGACGGCGGGGAGCGGGTTTTCCCGGGCGAGGGGGCGATCCCGAGGAAGGGGAGCGATTTGGAGGCCGTGGCCGGGTGAGGCGCGCCTTTCGGAGGGGAGGAATTTGAATTTCGGCTGCATTGAGGGTAGCTGCCCGCTGTTGTGGGTTTTTGGAGCCTGAGCCCGAGCGGGGCGTCGGTTCCCGAGGTGGGCAGGAGTCGCTGTGCCCGTGAGGCTGCCTGGCCGAGTCGGAGTGCTGTGGGACGGCGGGGAGCGGGTTTTCCCGGGCGAGGGGCCGATCCCGAGGAAGGGGAGCAGTTCCGAGGCCGTGGCCGGGTGAGGCGCGCCTTTCGGAGGGGAGGAGTTTGAATTTCGGCTGCATTGAGGGTAGCTGCCCCGCTGTGGTGGTTTTTCGGAGCCTGAGCCCGAGCGGGGCGTCGGTTCCCGAGGTGGGCAGGAGTCGCTGTGCCCGTGAGGCTGCCTGGCCGAGTCGGAGTGCTGTGGGACGGCGGGGAGCGGTTTTTCCCGGGCGAGGGGGCGACCCCGAGGAACTCGGCCGGCGGGGAGGCGTTCCGGCCCGGGCGAGGGGCGCGGACCTGACCGGAGACGTCCAAAACCTTGAAAGGGGTAAGCGGGAAAAGGTCAGCAAAGTGCCCGAAGCAGTAAGGCGAAAAAGCCGTCGGAACCTCCGAAAATGTCCAAAAGCGTGAAATCAGTAACCAGGAAAATGCATAAAAATGGCCAAAAGTGTGAAATCAGTAAGCAGGAAAAGTCGGGAAAAGTGTCTAAAAATGCTTGGAAATCTGAGGAAAATGCCCGAAAATGAGGCCCCTCGGTCGGGAGGAGGAAGTCGAAAATCCCCGTGCCCGACGAGGGAAGTCAGTAACCAGAAGGAAAAACTTAGAAAAAAATTCTAAGTGTCAAAAAAAATTCTAAGTGTCAAAAAAAATTCTAAGTGTCAAAAAAAATTCTAAGTGTCAAAAAGAATTCTAAGTGTCAAAAAAATTCTAAGTGTCAAAAAAATTCTAAGTGTCAAAAAAAATTCTAAGTGTCAAAAAGAATTCTAAGTGTCAAAAAAAATTCTAAGTGTCAAAAAAAATTCTAAGTGTCAAAAAAAATTCTAAGTGTCAAAAAAAATTCTAAGTGTCAAAAAAATTCTAAGTGTCAAAAAAAATTCTAAGTGTCAAAAAAAATTCTAAGTGTCAAAAAAAATTCTAAGTGTCAAAAAAAATTCTAAGTGTCAAAAAAATTCTAAGTGTCAAAAAAAATTCTAAGTGTCAAAAAAAATTCTAAGTGTCAAAAAAAATTCTAAGTGTCAAAAAGAATTCTAAGTGTCAAAAAAAATTCTAAGTGTCAGAAAGGGAAATGAGTAACCAAGAAGAGAAATGAGTAACCAAGAAATCAGTAACCAACAGGAGAAATGAGTAACCAAGAAGAGAAATGAGTAACCAAGAAATCAGTAACCAACAGGAGAAATGAGTAACCAACGGGAGAAATGAGTAACCAACGGGAGAAATGAGTAACCAACGGGAGAAGTCAGTAACCAACGGGAGAAATCAGTAACCAAAGGGAGAAGTCAGTAACCAACGGGAGAAATCAGTAACCAACAAGAGAAATGAGTAACCAACGGGAGAAATCAGTAACCAAAGGGAGAAGTCAGTAACCAACGGGAGAAATCAGTAACCAAGCTTATTTTTGGTTGGTTACTGACTTCTCCGTTCAACTTGGAGCTGCCCTTGTGCACGATCAAGGAGGGGTATTATCCGCCACGGGGGCTTAATTTTCGCCTAAGGGGAGCGATTTGGAGGCCGTGGCCGGGTGAGGCGCGCCTTTCGAAGGGGAGGGATTTGAATTTCGGCTGCATTGAGGGTAGCTGCCCGCTGTTGTGGGTTTTTGGAGCCTGAGCCCGTTCAACTTGGAGCTGCCCTTGTGCACGATCAAGGAGGGGTATTATCGGCCACGGGGGCTTAATTTTCGCCTAAGGGGAGCGATTTGGAGGCCGTGGCCGGGTGAGGCGCGCCTCTCGAAGGGGAGGGATTTGAATTTCGGCTGCATTGAGGGTAGCTGCCCGCTGTTGTGGGTTTTTGGAGCCTGAGCCCGTTCAACTTGGAGCTGCCCTTGTGCACGATCAAGGAGGGGTATTATCCGCCACGGGGGCTTAATTTTCGCCTAAGGGGAGCGATTTGGAGGCCGTGGCCGGGTGAGGCGCGCCTCTCGAAGGGGAGGGATTTGAATTTCGGCTGCATTGAGGGTAGCTGCCCGCTGTTGTGGGTTTTTGGAGCCTGAGCCCGTTCAACTTGGAGCTGCCCTTGTGCACGATCAAGGAGGGGTATTATCGGCCACGGGGGCTTAATTTTCGCCTAAGGGGAGCGATTTGGAGGCCGTGGCCGGGTGAGGCGCGCCTCTCGAAGGGGAGGGATTTGAATTTCGGCTGCATTGAGGGTAGCTGCCCGCTGTTGTGGGTTTTTGGAGCCTGAGCCCGTTCAACTTGGAGCTGCCCTTGTGCACGATCAAGGAGGGGTATTATCGGCCACGGGGGCTTAATTTTCGCCTAAGGGGAGCGATTTGGAGGCCGTGGCCGGGTGAGGCGCGCCTCTCGAAGGGGAGGGATTTGAATTTCGGCTGCATTGAGGGTAGCTGCCCGCTGTTGTGGGTTTTTGGAGCCTGAGCCCGTTCAACTTGGAGCTGCCCTTGTGCACGATCAAGGAGGGGTATTATCGGCCACGGGGGCTTAATTTTCGCCTAAGGGGAGCGATTTGGAGGCCGTGGCCGGGTGAGGCGCGCCTCTCGAAGGGGAGGGATTTGAATTTCGGCTGCATTGAGGGTAGCTGCCCCGCTGTGGTGGTTTTTCGGAGCCTGAGCCCGAGCGGGGCGTCGGTTCCCGAGGTGGGCAGGAGTCGCTGTGCCCGTGAGGCTGCCTGGCCGAGTCGGAGTGCTGTGGGACGGCGGGGAGCGGGTTTTCCCGGGCGAGGGGGCGATCCCGAGGAAGGGGAGCGATTTGGAGGCCGTGGCCGGGTGAGGCGCGCCTTTCGGAGGGGAGGAATTTGAATTTCGGCTGCATTGAGGGTAGCTGCCCGCTGTTGTGGGTTTTTGGAGCCTGAGCCCGAGCGGGGCGTCGGTTCCCGAGGTGGGCAGGAGTCGCTGTGCCCGTGAGGCTGCCTGGCCGAGTCGGAGTGCTGTGGGACGGCGGGGAGCGGGTTTTCCCGGGCGAGGGGCCGATCCCGAGGAAGGGGAGCAGTTCCGAGGCCGTGGCCGGGTGAGGCGCGCCTTTCGGAGGGGAGGAGTTTGAATTTCGGCTGCATTGAGGGTAGCTGCCCCGCTGTGGTGGTTTTTCGGAGCCTGAGCCCGAGCGGGGCGTCGGTTCCCGAGGTGGGCAGGAGTCGCTGTGCCCGTGAGGCTGCCTGGCCGAGTCGGAGTGCTGTGGGACGGCGGGGAGCGGTTTTTCCCGGGCGAGGGGGCGACCCCGAGGAACTCGGCCGGCGGGGAGGCGTTCCGGCCCGGGCGAGGGGCGCGGACCCGACCGGAGACGTCCAAAACCTTGAAAGGGGTAAGCGGGAAAAGGTCAGCAAAGTGCCCGAAGCAGTAAGGCGAAAAAGCCGTCGGAACCTCCGAAAATGAGTAAAAGCCCGGAAGGAGTAAGGTGGAGAAGTCAGCAAAGTGCCCGAAATGTCCGAAGCAGTAAGGCGAAAAAGCCGTCGGAACCTCCGAAAATGAGTAAAAGCCCGGAAGGAGTAAGCGGGAAAAGTCAGCCAAGTGCCCGAAATGTCCGAAGCAGTAAGGCGAAAAAGCCGTCAGAACCTCCGAAAATGAGTAAAAGCCCGGAAGGAGTAAGCGGGAAAAGTCAGCCAAGTGCCCGAAATGTCCGAAGCAGTAAGGCGAAAAAGCCGTCAGAACCTCCGAAAATGAGTAAAAGCCCGGAAGGAGTAAGCGGGAAAAGTCAGCCAAGTGCCCGAAATGTCCGAAGCAGTAAGGCGAAAAAGCCGTCAGAACCTCCGAAAATGAGTAAAAGCCCGGAAGGAGTAAGCGGGAAAAGTCAGCCAAGTGCCCGAAATGTCCGAAGCAGTAAGGCGAAAAAGCCGTCAGAACCTCCGAAAATGTCCAAAAGCGTGAAATCAGTAACCAGGAAAATGCTTAAAAATGGCCAAAAGTGTGAAATCAGTAAGCAGGAAAAGTCGGGAAAATGCATAAAAATGGCCAAAAGTGTGAAATCAGTAAGCAGGAAAAGTCGGGAAAATGCATAAAAATGGCCAAAAGTGTGAAATCAGTAAGCAGGAAAAGTCGGGAAAAGTG
>NW_026728179.1:0-120000 GCF_030684315.1 Stegostoma tigrinum | reverse complement strand
CTTGGAAATCTGAGGAAAATGCCCGAAAATGAGGCCCCTCGGTCGGGAGGAGGAAGTCGAAAATCCCCGTGCCCGACGAGGGAAGTCAGTAACCAGAAGGAAAAACTTAGAAAAAAATTCTAAGTGTCAAAAAAAATTCTAAGTGTCAAAAAAAATTCTAAGTGTCAAAAAAAATTCTAAGTGTCAAAAAGAATTCTAAGTGTCAAAAAAATTCTAAGTGTCAAAAAAAATTCTAAGTGTCAAAAAGAATTCTAAGTGTCAAAAAAAATTCTAAGTGTCAAAAAAAATTCTAAGTGTCAAAAAAAATTCTAAGTGTCAAAAAAAATTCTAAGTGTCAAAAAAATTCTAAGTGTCAAAAAAAATTCTAAGTGTCAAAAAAAATTCTAAGTGTCAAAAAAAATTCTAAGTGTCAAAAAAAATTCTAAGTGTCAAAAAAATTCTAAGTGTCAAAAAAAATTCTAAGTGTCAAAAAAAATTCTAAGTGTCAAAAAAAATTCTAAGTGTCAAAAAGAATTCTAAGTGTCAAAAAAAATTCTAAGTGTCAGAAAGGGAAATGAGTAACCAAGAAGAGAAATGAGTAACCAAGAAATCAGTAACCAACAGGAGAAATGAGTAACCAAGAAGAGAAATGAGTAACCAAGAAATCAGTAACCAACAGGAGAAATGAGTAACCAACGGGAGAAATGAGTAACCAACGGGAGAAATGAGTAACCAACGGGAGAAGTCAGTAACCAACGGGAGAAATCAGTAACCAAAGGGAGAAGTCAGTAACCAACGGGAGAAATCAGTAACCAACAAGAGAAATGAGTAACCAACGGGAGAAATCAGTAACCAAAGGGAGAAGTCAGTAACCAACGGGAGAAATCAGTAACCAAGCTTATTTTTGGTTGGTTACTGACTTCTCCGTTCAACTTGGAGCTGCCCTTGTGCACGATCAAGGAGGGGTATTATCCGCCACGGGGGCTTAATTTTCGCCTAAGGGGAGCGATTTGGAGGCCGTGGCCGGGTGAGGCGCGCCTTTCGAAGGGGAGGGATTTGAATTTCGGCTGCATTGAGGGTAGCTGCCCGCTGTTGTGGGTTTTTGGAGCCTGAGCCCGTTCAACTTGGAGCTGCCCTTGTGCACGATCAAGGAGGGGTATTATCGGCCACGGGGGCTTAATTTTCGCCTAAGGGGAGCGATTTGGAGGCCGTGGCCGGGTGAGGCGCGCCTCTCGAAGGGGAGGGATTTGAATTTCGGCTGCATTGAGGGTAGCTGCCCGCTGTTGTGGGTTTTTGGAGCCTGAGCCCGTTCAACTTGGAGCTGCCCTTGTGCACGATCAAGGAGGGGTATTATCCGCCACGGGGGCTTAATTTTCGCCTAAGGGGAGCGATTTGGAGGCCGTGGCCGGGTGAGGCGCGCCTCTCGAAGGGGAGGGATTTGAATTTCGGCTGCATTGAGGGTAGCTGCCCGCTGTTGTGGGTTTTTGGAGCCTGAGCCCGTTCAACTTGGAGCTGCCCTTGTGCACGATCAAGGAGGGGTATTATCGGCCACGGGGGCTTAATTTTCGCCTAAGGGGAGCGATTTGGAGGCCGTGGCCGGGTGAGGCGCGCCTCTCGAAGGGGAGGGATTTGAATTTCGGCTGCATTGAGGGTAGCTGCCCGCTGTTGTGGGTTTTTGGAGCCTGAGCCCGTTCAACTTGGAGCTGCCCTTGTGCACGATCAAGGAGGGGTATTATCGGCCACGGGGGCTTAATTTTCGCCTAAGGGGAGCGATTTGGAGGCCGTGGCCGGGTGAGGCGCGCCTCTCGAAGGGGAGGGATTTGAATTTCGGCTGCATTGAGGGTAGCTGCCCGCTGTTGTGGGTTTTTGGAGCCTGAGCCCGTTCAACTTGGAGCTGCCCTTGTGCACGATCAAGGAGGGGTATTATCGGCCACGGGGGCTTAATTTTCGCCTAAGGGGAGCGATTTGGAGGCCGTGGCCGGGTGAGGCGCGCCTCTCGAAGGGGAGGGATTTGAATTTCGGCTGCATTGAGGGTAGCTGCCCCGCTGTGGTGGTTTTTCGGAGCCTGAGCCCGAGCGGGGCGTCGGTTCCCGAGGTGGGCAGGAGTCGCTGTGCCCGTGAGGCTGCCTGGCCGAGTCGGAGTGCTGTGGGACGGCGGGGAGCGGGTTTTCCCGGGCGAGGGGGCGATCCCGAGGAAGGGGAGCGATTTGGAGGCCGTGGCCGGGTGAGGCGCGCCTTTCGGAGGGGAGGAATTTGAATTTCGGCTGCATTGAGGGTAGCTGCCCGCTGTTGTGGGTTTTTGGAGCCTGAGCCCGAGCGGGGCGTCGGTTCCCGAGGTGGGCAGGAGTCGCTGTGCCCGTGAGGCTGCCTGGCCGAGTCGGAGTGCTGTGGGACGGCGGGGAGCGGGTTTTCCCGGGCGAGGGGCCGATCCCGAGGAAGGGGAGCAGTTCCGAGGCCGTGGCCGGGTGAGGCGCGCCTTTCGGAGGGGAGGAGTTTGAATTTCGGCTGCATTGAGGGTAGCTGCCCCGCTGTGGTGGTTTTTCGGAGCCTGAGCCCGAGCGGGGCGTCGGTTCCCGAGGTGGGCAGGAGTCGCTGTGCCCGTGAGGCTGCCTGGCCGAGTCGGAGTGCTGTGGGACGGCGGGGAGCGGTTTTTCCCGGGCGAGGGGGCGACCCCGAGGAACTCGGCCGGCGGGGAGGCGTTCCGGCCCGGGCGAGGGGCGCGGACCTGACCGGAGACGTCCAAAACCTTGAAAGGGGTAAGCGGGAAAAGGTCAGCAAAGTGCCCGAAGCAGTAAGGCGAAAAAGCCGTCGGAACCTCCGAAAATGTCCAAAAGCGTGAAATCAGTAACCAGGAAAATGCATAAAAATGGCCAAAAGTGTGAAATCAGTAAGCAGGAAAAGTCGGGAAAAGTGTCTAAAAATGCTTGGAAATCTGAGGAAAATGCCCGAAAATGAGGCCCCTCGGTCGGGAGGAGGAAGTCGAAAATCCCCGTGCCCGACGAGGGAAGTCAGTAACCAGAAGGAAAAACTTAGAAAAAAATTCTAAGTGTCAAAAAAAATTCTAAGTGTCAAAAAAAATTCTAAGTGTCAAAAAAAATTCTAAGTGTCAAAAAGAATTCTAAGTGTCAAAAAAATTCTAAGTGTCAAAAAAATTCTAAGTGTCAAAAAAAATTCTAAGTGTCAAAAAGAATTCTAAGTGTCAAAAAAAATTCTAAGTGTCAAAAAGAATTCTAAGTGTCAAAAAAAATTCTAAGTGTCAAAAAAAATTCTAAGTGTCAAAAAAAATTCTAAGTGTCAAAAAAAATTCTAAGTGTCAAAAAAATTCTAAGTGTCAAAAAAAATTCTAAGTGTCAAAAAAAATTCTAAGTGTCAAAAAAAATTCTAAGTGTCAAAAAAAATTCTAAGTGTCAAAAAAATTCTAAGTGTCAAAAAAAATTCTAAGTGTCAAAAAAAATTCTAAGTGTCAAAAAAAATTCTAAGTGTCAAAAAGAATTCTAAGTGTCAAAAAAAATTCTAAGTGTCAGAAAGGGAAATGAGTAACCAAGAAGAGAAATGAGTAACCAAGAAATCAGTAACCAACAGGAGAAATGAGTAACCAAGAAGAGAAATGAGTAACCAAGAAATCAGTAACCAACAGGAGAAATGAGTAACCAACGGGAGAAATGAGTAACCAACGGGAGAAATGAGTAACCAACGGGAGAAGTCAGTAACCAACGGGAGAAATCAGTAACCAAAGGGAGAAGTCAGTAACCAACGGGAGAAATCAGTAACCAACAAGAGAAATGAGTAACCAACGGGAGAAATCAGTAACCAAAGGGAGAAGTCAGTAACCAACGGGAGAAATCAGTAACCAAGCTTATTTTTGGTTGGTTACTGACTTCTCCGTTCAACTTGGAGCTGCCCTTGTGCACGATCAAGGAGGGGTATTATCCGCCACGGGGGCTTAATTTTCGCCTAAGGGGAGCGATTTGGAGGCCGTGGCCGGGTGAGGCGCGCCTCTCGAAGGGGAGGGATTTGAATTTCGGCTGCATTGAGGGTAGCTGCCCGCTGTTGTGGGTTTTTGGAGCCTGAGCCCGTTCAACTTGGAGCTGCCCTTGTGCACGATCAAGGAGGGGTATTATCCGCCACGGGGGCTTAATTTTCGCCTAAGGGGAGCGATTTGGAGGCCGTGGCCGGGTGAGGCGCGCCTCTCGAAGGGGAGGGATTTGAATTTCGGCTGCATTGAGGGTAGCTGCCCGCTGTTGTGGGTTTTTGGAGCCTGAGCCCGTTCAACTTGGAGCTGCCCTTGTGCACGATCAAGGAGGGGTATTATCGGCCACGGGGGCTTAATTTTCGCCTAAGGGGAGCGATTTGGAGGCCGTGGCCGGGTGAGGCGCGCCTCTCGAAGGGGAGGGATTTGAATTTCGGCTGCATTGAGGGTAGCTGCCCGCTGTTGTGGGTTTTTGGAGCCTGAGCCCGTTCAACTTGGAGCTGCCCTTGTGCACGATCAAGGAGGGGTATTATCGGCCACGGGGGCTTAATTTTCGCCTAAGGGGAGCGATTTGGAGGCCGTGGCCGGGTGAGGCGCGCCTCTCGAAGGGGAGGGATTTGAATTTCGGCTGCATTGAGGGTAGCTGCCCGCTGTTGTGGGTTTTTGGAGCCTGAGCCCGTTCAACTTGGAGCTGCCCTTGTGCACGATCAAGGAGGGGTATTATCGGCCACGGGGGCTTAATTTTCGCCTAAGGGGAGCGATTTGGAGGCCGTGGCCGGGTGAGGCGCGCCTCTCGAAGGGGAGGGATTTGAATTTCGGCTGCATTGAGGGTAGCTGCCCCGCTGTGGTGGTTTTTCGGAGCCTGAGCCCGAGCGGGGCGTCGGTTCCCGAGGTGGGCAGGAGTCGCTGTGCCCGTGAGGCTGCCTGGCCGAGTCGGAGTGCTGTGGGACGGCGGGGAGCGGGTTTTCCCGGGCGAGGGGGCGATCCCGAGGAAGGGGAGCGATTTGGAGGCCGTGGCCGGGTGAGGCGCGCCTTTCGGAGGGGAGGAATTTGAATTTCGGCTGCATTGAGGGTAGCTGCCCGCTGTTGTGGGTTTTTGGAGCCTGAGCCCGAGCGGGGCGTCGGTTCCCGAGGTGGGCAGGAGTCGCTGTGCCCGTGAGGCTGCCTGGCCGAGTCGGAGTGCTGTGGGACGGCGGGGAGCGGGTTTTCCCGGGCGAGGGGCCGATCCCGAGGAAGGGGAGCAGTTCCGAGGCCGTGGCCGGGTGAGGCGCGCCTTTCGGAGGGGAGGAGTTTGAATTTCGGCTGCATTGAGGGTAGCTGCCCCGCTGTGGTGGTTTTTCGGAGCCTGAGCCCGAGCGGGGCGTCGGTTCCCGAGGTGGGCAGGAGTCGCTGTGCCCGTGAGGCTGCCTGGCCGAGTCGGAGTGCTGTGGGACGGCGGGGAGCGGTTTTTCCCGGGCGAGGGGGCGACCCCGAGGAACTCGGCCGGCGGGGAGGCGTTCCGGCCCGGGCGAGGGGCGCGGACCTGACCGGAGACGTCCAAAACCTTGAAAGGGGTAAGCGGGAAAAGGTCAGCAAAGTGCCCGAAGCAGTAAGGCGAAAAAGCCGTCGGAACCTCCGAAAATGTCCAAAAGCGTGAAATCAGTAACCAGGAAAATGCATAAAAATGGCCAAAAGTGTGAAATCAGTAAGCAGGAAAAGTCGGGAAAAGTGTCTAAAAATGCTTGGAAATCTGAGGAAAATGCCCGAAAATGAGGCCCCTCGGTCGGGAGGAGGAAGTCGAAAATCCCCGTGCCCGACGAGGGAAGTCAGTAACCAGAAGGAAAAACTTAGAAAAAAATTCTAAGTGTCAAAAAAAATTCTAAGTGTCAAAAAAAATTCTAAGTGTCAAAAAAAATTCTAAGTGTCAAAAAGAATTCTAAGTGTCAAAAAAATTCTAAGTGTCAAAAAAATTCTAAGTGTCAAAAAAAATTCTAAGTGTCAAAAAGAATTCTAAGTGTCAAAAAAAATTCTAAGTGTCAAAAAAAATTCTAAGTGTCAAAAAAAATTCTAAGTGTCAAAAAAAATTCTAAGTGTCAAAAAAATTCTAAGTGTCAAAAAAAATTCTAAGTGTCAAAAAAAATTCTAAGTGTCAAAAAAAATTCTAAGTGTCAAAAAAAATTCTAAGTGTCAAAAAAATTCTAAGTGTCAAAAAAAATTCTAAGTGTCAAAAAAAATTCTAAGTGTCAAAAAAAATTCTAAGTGTCAAAAAGAATTCTAAGTGTCAAAAAAAATTCTAAGTGTCAGAAAGGGAAATGAGTAACCAAGAAGAGAAATGAGTAACCAAGAAATCAGTAACCAACAGGAGAAATGAGTAACCAAGAAGAGAAATGAGTAACCAAGAAATCAGTAACCAACAGGAGAAATGAGTAACCAACGGGAGAAATGAGTAACCAACGGGAGAAATGAGTAACCAACGGGAGAAGTCAGTAACCAACGGGAGAAATCAGTAACCAAAGGGAGAAGTCAGTAACCAACGGGAGAAATCAGTAACCAACAAGAGAAATGAGTAACCAACGGGAGAAATCAGTAACCAAAGGGAGAAGTCAGTAACCAACGGGAGAAATCAGTAACCAAGCTTATTTTTGGTTGGTTACTGACTTCTCCGTTCAACTTGGAGCTGCCCTTGTGCACGATCAAGGAGGGGTATTATCCGCCACGGGGGCTTAATTTTCGCCTAAGGGGAGCGATTTGGAGGCCGTGGCCGGGTGAGGCGCGCCTTTCGAAGGGGAGGGATTTGAATTTCGGCTGCATTGAGGGTAGCTGCCCGCTGTTGTGGGTTTTTGGAGCCTGAGCCCGTTCAACTTGGAGCTGCCCTTGTGCACGATCAAGGAGGGGTATTATCGGCCACGGGGGCTTAATTTTCGCCTAAGGGGAGCGATTTGGAGGCCGTGGCCGGGTGAGGCGCGCCTCTCGAAGGGGAGGGATTTGAATTTCGGCTGCATTGAGGGTAGCTGCCCGCTGTTGTGGGTTTTTGGAGCCTGAGCCCGTTCAACTTGGAGCTGCCCTTGTGCACGATCAAGGAGGGGTATTATCCGCCACGGGGGCTTAATTTTCGCCTAAGGGGAGCGATTTGGAGGCCGTGGCCGGGTGAGGCGCGCCTCTCGAAGGGGAGGGATTTGAATTTCGGCTGCATTGAGGGTAGCTGCCCGCTGTTGTGGGTTTTTGGAGCCTGAGCCCGTTCAACTTGGAGCTGCCCTTGTGCACGATCAAGGAGGGGTATTATCGGCCACGGGGGCTTAATTTTCGCCTAAGGGGAGCGATTTGGAGGCCGTGGCCGGGTGAGGCGCGCCTCTCGAAGGGGAGGGATTTGAATTTCGGCTGCATTGAGGGTAGCTGCCCGCTGTTGTGGGTTTTTGGAGCCTGAGCCCGTTCAACTTGGAGCTGCCCTTGTGCACGATCAAGGAGGGGTATTATCGGCCACGGGGGCTTAATTTTCGCCTAAGGGGAGCGATTTGGAGGCCGTGGCCGGGTGAGGCGCGCCTCTCGAAGGGGAGGGATTTGAATTTCGGCTGCATTGAGGGTAGCTGCCCGCTGTTGTGGGTTTTTGGAGCCTGAGCCCGTTCAACTTGGAGCTGCCCTTGTGCACGATCAAGGAGGGGTATTATCGGCCACGGGGGCTTAATTTTCGCCTAAGGGGAGCGATTTGGAGGCCGTGGCCGGGTGAGGCGCGCCTCTCGAAGGGGAGGGATTTGAATTTCGGCTGCATTGAGGGTAGCTGCCCCGCTGTGGTGGTTTTTCGGAGCCTGAGCCCGAGCGGGGCGTCGGTTCCCGAGGTGGGCAGGAGTCGCTGTGCCCGTGAGGCTGCCTGGCCGAGTCGGAGTGCTGTGGGACGGCGGGGAGCGGGTTTTCCCGGGCGAGGGGGCGATCCCGAGGAAGGGGAGCGATTTGGAGGCCGTGGCCGGGTGAGGCGCGCCTTTCGGAGGGGAGGAATTTGAATTTCGGCTGCATTGAGGGTAGCTGCCCGCTGTTGTGGGTTTTTGGAGCCTGAGCCCGAGCGGGGCGTCGGTTCCCGAGGTGGGCAGGAGTCGCTGTGCCCGTGAGGCTGCCTGGCCGAGTCGGAGTGCTGTGGGACGGCGGGGAGCGGGTTTTCCCGGGCGAGGGGCCGATCCCGAGGAAGGGGAGCAGTTCCGAGGCCGTGGCCGGGTGAGGCGCGCCTTTCGGAGGGGAGGAGTTTGAATTTCGGCTGCATTGAGGGTAGCTGCCCCGCTGTGGTGGTTTTTCGGAGCCTGAGCCCGAGCGGGGCGTCGGTTCCCGAGGTGGGCAGGAGTCGCTGTGCCCGTGAGGCTGCCTGGCCGAGTCGGAGTGCTGTGGGACGGCGGGGAGCGGTTTTTCCCGGGCGAGGGGGCGACCCCGAGGAACTCGGCCGGCGGGGAGGCGTTCCGGCCCGGGCGAGGGGCGCGGACCTGACCGGAGACGTCCAAAACCTTGAAAGGGGTAAGCGGGAAAAGGTCAGCAAAGTGCCCGAAGCAGTAAGGCGAAAAAGCCGTCGGAACCTCCGAAAATGTCCAAAAGCGTGAAATCAGTAACCAGGAAAATGCATAAAAATGGCCAAAAGTGTGAAATCAGTAAGCAGGAAAAGTCGGGGAAAGTGTCTAAAAATGCTTGGAAATCTGAGGAAAATGCCCGAAAATGAGGCCCCTCGGTCGGGAGGAGGAAGTCGAAAATCCCCGTGCCCGACGAGGGAAGTCAGTAACCAGAAGGAAAAACTTAGAAAAAAATTCTAAGTGTCAAAAAAAATTCTAAGTGTCAAAAAAAATTCTAAGTGTCAAAAAAAATTCTAAGTGTCAAAAAGAATTCTAAGTGTCAAAAAAATTCTAAGTGTCAAAAAAATTCTAAGTGTCAAAAAAAATTCTAAGTGTCAAAAAGAATTCTAAGTGTCAAAAAAAATTCTAAGTGTCAAAAAGAATTCTAAGTGTCAAAAAAAATTCTAAGTGTCAAAAAAAATTCTAAGTGTCAAAAAAAATTCTAAGTGTCAAAAAAAATTCTAAGTGTCAAAAAAATTCTAAGTGTCAAAAAAAATTCTAAGTGTCAAAAAAAATTCTAAGTGTCAAAAAAAATTCTAAGTGTCAAAAAAAATTCTAAGTGTCAAAAAAATTCTAAGTGTCAAAAAAAATTCTAAGTGTCAAAAAAAATTCTAAGTGTCAAAAAAAATTCTAAGTGTCAAAAAGAATTCTAAGTGTCAAAAAAAATTCTAAGTGTCAGAAAGGGAAATGAGTAACCAAGAAGAGAAATGAGTAACCAAGAAATCAGTAACCAACAGGAGAAATGAGTAACCAAGAAGAGAAATGAGTAACCAAGAAATCAGTAACCAACAGGAGAAATGAGTAACCAACGGGAGAAATGAGTAACCAACGGGAGAAATGAGTAACCAACGGGAGAAGTCAGTAACCAACGGGAGAAATCAGTAACCAAAGGGAGAAGTCAGTAACCAACGGGAGAAATCAGTAACCAACAAGAGAAATGAGTAACCAACGGGAGAAATCAGTAACCAAAGGGAGAAGTCAGTAACCAACGGGAGAAATCAGTAACCAAGCTTATTTTTGGTTGGTTACTGACTTCTCCGTTCAACTTGGAGCTGCCCTTGTGCACGATCAAGGAGGGGTATTATCCGCCACGGTGGCTTAATTTTCGCCTAAGGGGAGCGATTTGGAGGCCGTGGCCGGGTGAGGCGCGCCTTTCGAAGGGGAGGGATTTGAATTTCGGCTGCATTGAGGGTAGCTGCCCGCTGTTGTGGGTTTTTGGAGCCTGAGCCCGTTCAACTTGGAGCTGCCCTTGTGCACGATCAAGGAGGGGTATTATCGGCCACGGGGGCTTAATTTTCGCCTAAGGGGAGCGATTTGGAGGCCGTGGCCGGGTGAGGCGCGCCTCTCGAAGGGGAGGGATTTGAATTTCGGCTGCATTGAGGGTAGCTGCCCGCTGTTGTGGGTTTTTGGAGCCTGAGCCCGTTCAACTTGGAGCTGCCCTTGTGCACGATCAAGGAGGGGTATTATCCGCCACGGGGGCTTAATTTTCGCCTAAGGGGAGCGATTTGGAGGCCGTGGCCGGGTGAGGCGCGCCTTTCGAAGGGGAGGGATTTGAATTTCGGCTGCATTGAGGGTAGCTGCCCGCTGTTGTGGGTTTTTGGAGCCTGAGCCCGTTCAACTTGGAGCTGCCCTTGTGCACGATCAAGGAGGGGTATTATCGGCCACGGGGGCTTAATTTTCGCCTAAGGGGAGCGATTTGGAGGCCGTGGCCGGGTGAGGCGCGCCTCTCGAAGGGGAGGGATTTGAATTTCGGCTGCATTGAGGGTAGCTGCCCGCTGTTGTGGGTTTTTGGAGCCTGAGCCCGTTCAACTTGGAGCTGCCCTTGTGCACGATCAAGGAGGGGTATTATCGGCCACGGGGGCTTAATTTTCGCCTAAGGGGAGCGATTTGGAGGCCGTGGCCGGGTGAGGCGCGCCTCTCGAAGGGGAGGGATTTGAATTTCGGCTGCATTGAGGGTAGCTGCCCGCTGTTGTGGGTTTTTGGAGCCTGAGCCCGTTCAACTTGGAGCTGCCCTTGTGCACGATCAAGGAGGGGTATTATCGGCCACGGGGGCTTAATTTTCGCCTAAGGGGAGCGATTTGGAGGCCGTGGCCGGGTGAGGCGCGCCTCTCGAAGGGGAGGGATTTGAATTTCGGCTGCATTGAGGGTAGCTGCCCCGCTGTGGTGGTTTTTCGGAGCCTGAGCCCGAGCGGGGCGTCGGTTCCCGAGGTGGGCAGGAGTCGCTGTGCCCGTGAGGCTGCCTGGCCGAGTCGGAGTGCTGTGGGACGGCGGGGAGCGGGTTTTCCCGGGCGAGGGGGCGATCCCGAGGAAGGGGAGCGATTTGGAGGCCGTGGCCGGGTGAGGCGCGCCTTTCGGAGGGGAGGAATTTGAATTTCGGCTGCATTGAGGGTAGCTGCCCGCTGTTGTGGGTTTTTGGAGCCTGAGCCCGAGCGGGGCGTCGGTTCCCGAGGTGGGCAGGAGTCGCTGTGCCCGTGAGGCTGCCTGGCCGAGTCGGAGTGCTGTGGGACGGCGGGGAGCGGGTTTTCCCGGGCGAGGGGCCGATCCCGAGGAAGGGGAGCAGTTCCGAGGCCGTGGCCGGGTGAGGCGCGCCTTTCGGAGGGGAGGAGTTTGAATTTCGGCTGCATTGAGGGTAGCTGCCCCGCTGTGGTGGTTTTTCGGAGCCTGAGCCCGAGCGGGGCGTCGGTTCCCGAGGTGGGCAGGAGTCGCTGTGCCCGTGAGGCTGCCTGGCCGAGTCGGAGTGCTGTGGGACGGCGGGGAGCGGTTTTTCCCGGGCGAGGGGGCGACCCCGAGGAACTCGGCCGGCGGGGAGGCGTTCCGGCCCGGGCGAGGGGCGCGGACCTGACCGGAGACGTCCAAAACCTTGAAAGGGGTAAGCGGGAAAAGGTCAGCAAAGTGCCCGAAGCAGTAAGGCGAAAAAGCCGTCGGAACCTCCGAAAATGTCCAAAAGCGTGAAATCAGTAACCAGGAAAATGCATAAAAATGGCCAAAAGTGTGAAATCAGTAAGCAGGAAAAGTCGGGAAAAGTGTCTAAAAATGCTTGGAAATCTGAGGAAAATGCCCGAAAATGAGGCCCCTCGGTCGGGAGGAGGAAGTCGAAAATCCCCGTGCCCGACGAGGGAAGTCAGTAACCAGAAGGAAAAACTTAGAAAAAAATTCTAAGTGTCAAAAAAAATTCTAAGTGTCAAAAAAAATTCTAAGTGTCAAAAAAAATTCTAAGTGTCAAAAAGAATTCTAAGTGTCAAAAAAATTCTAAGTGTCAAAAAAATTCTAAGTGTCAAAAAAAATTCTAAGTGTCAAAAAGAATTCTAAGTGTCAAAAAAAATTCTAAGTGTCAAAAAAAATTCTAAGTGTCAAAAAAAATTCTAAGTGTCAAAAAAAATTCTAAGTGTCAAAAAAATTCTAAGTGTCAAAAAAAATTCTAAGTGTCAAAAAAAATTCTAAGTGTCAAAAAAAATTCTAAGTGTCAAAAAAAATTCTAAGTGTCAAAAAAATTCTAAGTGTCAAAAAAAATTCTAAGTGTCAAAAAAAATTCTAAGTGTCAAAAAAAATTCTAAGTGTCAAAAAGAATTCTAAGTGTCAAAAAAAATTCTAAGTGTCAGAAAGGGAAATGAGTAACCAAGAAGAGAAATGAGTAACCAAGAAATCAGTAACCAACAGGAGAAATGAGTAACCAAGAAGAGAAATGAGTAACCAAGAAATCAGTAACCAACAGGAGAAATGAGTAACCAACGGGAGAAATGAGTAACCAACGGGAGAAATGAGTAACCAACGGGAGAAGTCAGTAACCAACGGGAGAAATCAGTAACCAAAGGGAGAAGTCAGTAACCAACGGGAGAAATCAGTAACCAACAAGAGAAATGAGTAACCAACGGGAGAAATCAGTAACCAAAGGGAGAAGTCAGTAACCAACGGGAGAAATCAGTAACCAAGCTTATTTTTGGTTGGTTACTGACTTCTCCGTTCAACTTGGAGCTGCCCTTGTGCACGATCAAGGAGGGGTATTATCCGCCACGGGGGCTTAATTTTCGCCTAAGGGGAGCGATTTGGAGGCCGTGGCCGGGTGAGGCGCGCCTCTCGAAGGGGAGGGATTTGAATTTCGGCTGCATTGAGGGTAGCTGCCCGCTGTTGTGGGTTTTTGGAGCCTGAGCCCGTTCAACTTGGAGCTGCCCTTGTGCACGATCAAGGAGGGGTATTATCGGCCACGGGGGCTTAATTTTCGCCTAAGGGGAGCGATTTGGAGGCCGTGGCCGGGTGAGGCGCGCCTCTCGAAGGGGAGGGATTTGAATTTCGGCTGCATTGAGGGTAGCTGCCCGCTGTTGTGGGTTTTTGGAGCCTGAGCCCGTTCAACTTGGAGCTGCCCTTGTGCACGATCAAGGAGGGGTATTATCGGCCACGGGGGCTTAATTTTCGCCTAAGGGGAGCGATTTGGAGGCCGTGGCCGGGTGAGGCGCGCCTCTCGAAGGGGAGGGATTTGAATTTCGGCTGCATTGAGGGTAGCTGCCCGCTGTTGTGGGTTTTTGGAGCCTGAGCCCGTTCAACTTGGAGCTGCCCTTGTGCACGATCAAGGAGGGGTATTATCGGCCACGGGGGCTTAATTTTCGCCTAAGGGGAGCGATTTGGAGGCCGTGGCCGGGTGAGGCGCGCCTCTCGAAGGGGAGGGATTTGAATTTCGGCTGCATTGAGGGTAGCTGCCCCGCTGTGGTGGTTTTTCGGAGCCTGAGCCCGAGCGGGGCGTCGGTTCCCGAGGTGGGCAGGAGTCGCTGTGCCCGTGAGGCTGCCTGGCCGAGTCGGAGTGCTGTGGGACGGCGGGGAGCGGGTTTTCCCGGGCGAGGGGGCGATCCCGAGGAAGGGGAGCGATTTGGAGGCCGTGGCCGGGTGAGGCGCGCCTTTCGGAGGGGAGGAATTTGAATTTCGGCTGCATTGAGGGTAGCTGCCCGCTGTTGTGGGTTTTTGGAGCCTGAGCCCGAGCGGGGCGTCGGTTCCCGAGGTGGGCAGGAGTCGCTGTGCCCGTGAGGCTGCCTGGCCGAGTCGGAGTGCTGTGGGACGGCGGGGAGCGGGTTTTCCCGGGCGAGGGGCCGATCCCGAGGAAGGGGAGCAGTTCCGAGGCCGTGGCCGGGTGAGGCGCGCCTTTCGGAGGGGAGGAGTTTGAATTTCGGCTGCATTGAGGGTAGCTGCCCCGCTGTGGTGGTTTTTCGGAGCCTGAGCCCGAGCGGGGCGTCGGTTCCCGAGGTGGGCAGGAGTCGCTGTGCCCGTGAGGCTGCCTGGCCGAGTCGGAGTGCTGTGGGACGGCGGGGAGCGGTTTTTCCCGGGCGAGGGGGCGACCCCGAGGAACTCGGCCGGCGGGGAGGCGTTCCGGCCCGGGCGAGGGGCGCGGACCTGACCGGAGACGTCCAAAACCTTGAAAGGGGTAAGCGGGAAAAGGTCAGCAAAGTGCCCGAAGCAGTAAGGCGAAAAAGCCGTCGGAACCTCCGAAAATGTCCAAAAGCGTGAAATCAGTAACCAGGAAAATGCATAAAAATGGCCAAAAGTGTGAAATCAGTAAGCAGGAAAAGTCGGGGAAAGTGTCTAAAAATGCTTGGAAATCTGAGGAAAATGCCCGAAAATGAGGCCCCTCGGTCGGGAGGAGGAAGTCGAAAATCCCCGTGCCCGACGAGGGAAGTCAGTAACCAGAAGGAAAAACTTAGAAAAAAATTCTAAGTGTCAAAAAAAATTCTAAGTGTCAAAAAAAATTCTAAGTGTCAAAAAAAATTCTAAGTGTCAAAAAGAATTCTAAGTGTCAAAAAAATTCTAAGTGTCAAAAAAATTCTAAGTGTCAAAAAAAATTCTAAGTGTCAAAAAGAATTCTAAGTGTCAAAAAAAATTCTAAGTGTCAAAAAGAATTCTAAGTGTCAAAAAAAATTCTAAGTGTCAAAAAAAATTCTAAGTGTCAAAAAAAATTCTAAGTGTCAAAAAAAATTCTAAGTGTCAAAAAAATTCTAAGTGTCAAAAAAAATTCTAAGTGTCAAAAAAAATTCTAAGTGTCAAAAAAAATTCTAAGTGTCAAAAAAAATTCTAAGTGTCAAAAAAATTCTAAGTGTCAAAAAAAATTCTAAGTGTCAAAAAAAATTCTAAGTGTCAAAAAAAATTCTAAGTGTCAAAAAGAATTCTAAGTGTCAAAAAAAATTCTAAGTGTCAGAAAGGGAAATGAGTAACCAAGAAGAGAAATGAGTAACCAAGAAATCAGTAACCAACAGGAGAAATGAGTAACCAAGAAGAGAAATGAGTAACCAAGAAATCAGTAACCAACAGGAGAAATGAGTAACCAACGGGAGAAATGAGTAACCAACGGGAGAAATGAGTAACCAACGGGAGAAGTCAGTAACCAACGGGAGAAATCAGTAACCAAAGGGAGAAGTCAGTAACCAACGGGAGAAATCAGTAACCAACAAGAGAAATGAGTAACCAACGGGAGAAATCAGTAACCAAAGGGAGAAGTCAGTAACCAACGGGAGAAATCAGTAACCAAGCTTATTTTTGGTTGGTTACTGACTTCTCCGTTCAACTTGGAGCTGCCCTTGTGCACGATCAAGGAGGGGTATTATCCGCCACGGGGGCTTAATTTTCGCCTAAGGGGAGCGATTTGGAGGCCGTGGCCGGGTGAGGCGCGCCTCTCGAAGGGGAGGGATTTGAATTTCGGCTGCATTGAGGGTAGCTGCCCGCTGTTGTGGGTTTTTGGAGCCTGAGCCCGTTCAACTTGGAGCTGCCCTTGTGCACGATCAAGGAGGGGTATTATCCGCCACGGGGGCTTAATTTTCGCCTAAGGGGAGCGATTTGGAGGCCGTGGCCGGGTGAGGCGCGCCTCTCGAAGGGGAGGGATTTGAATTTCGGCTGCATTGAGGGTAGCTGCCCGCTGTTGTGGGTTTTTGGAGCCTGAGCCCGTTCAACTTGGAGCTGCCCTTGTGCACGATCAAGGAGGGGTATTATCGGCCACGGGGGCTTAATTTTCGCCTAAGGGGAGCGATTTGGAGGCCGTGGCCGGGTGAGGCGCGCCTCTCGAAGGGGAGGGATTTGAATTTCGGCTGCATTGAGGGTAGCTGCCCGCTGTTGTGGGTTTTTGGAGCCTGAGCCCGTTCAACTTGGAGCTGCCCTTGTGCACGATCAAGGAGGGGTATTATCGGCCACGGGGGCTTAATTTTCGCCTAAGGGGAGCGATTTGGAGGCCGTGGCCGGGTGAGGCGCGCCTCTCGAAGGGGAGGGATTTGAATTTCGGCTGCATTGAGGGTAGCTGCCCGCTGTTGTGGGTTTTTGGAGCCTGAGCCCGTTCAACTTGGAGCTGCCCTTGTGCACGATCAAGGAGGGGTATTATCGGCCACGGGGGCTTAATTTTCGCCTAAGGGGAGCGATTTGGAGGCCGTGGCCGGGTGAGGCGCGCCTCTCGAAGGGGAGGGATTTGAATTTCGGCTGCATTGAGGGTAGCTGCCCCGCTGTGGTGGTTTTTCGGAGCCTGAGCCCGAGCGGGGCGTCGGTTCCCGAGGTGGGCAGGAGTCGCTGTGCCCGTGAGGCTGCCTGGCCGAGTCGGAGTGCTGTGGGACGGCGGGGAGCGGGTTTTCCCGGGCGAGGGGGCGATCCCGAGGAAGGGGAGCGATTTGGAGGCCGTGGCCGGGTGAGGCGCGCCTTTCGGAGGGGAGGAATTTGAATTTCGGCTGCATTGAGGGTAGCTGCCCGCTGTTGTGGGTTTTTGGAGCCTGAGCCCGAGCGGGGCGTCGGTTCCCGAGGTGGGCAGGAGTCGCTGTGCCCGTGAGGCTGCCTGGCCGAGTCGGAGTGCTGTGGGACGGCGGGGAGCGGGTTTTCCCGGGCGAGGGGCCGATCCCGAGGAAGGGGAGCAGTTCCGAGGCCGTGGCCGGGTGAGGCGCGCCTTTCGGAGGGGAGGAGTTTGAATTTCGGCTGCATTGAGGGTAGCTGCCCCGCTGTGGTGGTTTTTCGGAGCCTGAGCCCGAGCGGGGCGTCGGTTCCCGAGGTGGGCAGGAGTCGCTGTGCCCGTGAGGCTGCCTGGCCGAGTCGGAGTGCTGTGGGACGGCGGGGAGCGGTTTTTCCCGGGCGAGGGGGCGACCCCGAGGAACTCGGCCGGCGGGGAGGCGTTCCGGCCCGGGCGAGGGGCGCGGACCTGACCGGAGACGTCCAAAACCTTGAAAGGGGTAAGCGGGAAAAGGTCAGCAAAGTGCCCGAAGCAGTAAGGCGAAAAAGCCGTCGGAACCTCCGAAAATGTCCAAAAGCGTGAAATCAGTAACCAGGAAAATGCATAAAAATGGCCAAAAGTGTGAAATCAGTAAGCAGGAAAAGTCGGGAAAAGTGTCTAAAAATGCTTGGAAATCTGAGGAAAATGCCCGAAAATGAGGCCCCTCGGTCGGGAGGAGGAAGTCGAAAATCCCCGTGCCCGACGAGGGAAGTCAGTAACCAGAAGGAAAAACTTAGAAAAAAATTCTAAGTGTCAAAAAAAATTCTAAGTGTCAAAAAAAATTCTAAGTGTCAAAAAAAATTCTAAGTGTCAAAAAGAATTCTAAGTGTCAAAAAAATTCTAAGTGTCAAAAAAATTCTAAGTGTCAAAAAAAATTCTAAGTGTCAAAAAGAATTCTAAGTGTCAAAAAAAATTCTAAGTGTCAAAAAAAATTCTAAGTGTCAAAAAAAATTCTAAGTGTCAAAAAAAATTCTAAGTGTCAAAAAAATTCTAAGTGTCAAAAAAAATTCTAAGTGTCAAAAAAAATTCTAAGTGTCAAAAAAAATTCTAAGTGTCAAAAAAAATTCTAAGTGTCAAAAAAATTCTAAGTGTCAAAAAAAATTCTAAGTGTCAAAAAAAATTCTAAGTGTCAAAAAAAATTCTAAGTGTCAAAAAGAATTCTAAGTGTCAAAAAAAATTCTAAGTGTCAGAAAGGGAAATGAGTAACCAAGAAGAGAAATGAGTAACCAAGAAATCAGTAACCAACAGGAGAAATGAGTAACCAAGAAGAGAAATGAGTAACCAAGAAATCAGTAACCAACAGGAGAAATGAGTAACCAACGGGAGAAATGAGTAACCAACGGGAGAAATGAGTAACCAACGGGAGAAGTCAGTAACCAACGGGAGAAATCAGTAACCAAAGGGAGAAGTCAGTAACCAACGGGAGAAATCAGTAACCAACAAGAGAAATGAGTAACCAACGGGAGAAATCAGTAACCAAAGGGAGAAGTCAGTAACCAACGGGAGAAATCAGTAACCAAGCTTATTTTTGGTTGGTTACTGACTTCTCCGTTCAACTTGGAGCTGCCCTTGTGCACGATCAAGGAGGGGTATTATCCGCCACGGGGGCTTAATTTTCGCCTAAGGGGAGCGATTTGGAGGCCGTGGCCGGGTGAGGCGCGCCTTTCGAAGGGGAGGGATTTGAATTTCGGCTGCATTGAGGGTAGCTGCCCGCTGTTGTGGGTTTTTGGAGCCTGAGCCCGTTCAACTTGGAGCTGCCCTTGTGCACGATCAAGGAGGGGTATTATCGGCCACGGGGGCTTAATTTTCGCCTAAGGGGAGCGATTTGGAGGCCGTGGCCGGGTGAGGCGCGCCTCTCGAAGGGGAGGGATTTGAATTTCGGCTGCATTGAGGGTAGCTGCCCGCTGTTGTGGGTTTTTGGAGCCTGAGCCCGTTCAACTTGGAGCTGCCCTTGTGCACGATCAAGGAGGGGTATTATCCGCCACGGGGGCTTAATTTTCGCCTAAGGGGAGCGATTTGGAGGCCGTGGCCGGGTGAGGCGCGCCTCTCGAAGGGGAGGGATTTGAATTTCGGCTGCATTGAGGGTAGCTGCCCGCTGTTGTGGGTTTTTGGAGCCTGAGCCCGTTCAACTTGGAGCTGCCCTTGTGCACGATCAAGGAGGGGTATTATCGGCCACGGGGGCTTAATTTTCGCCTAAGGGGAGCGATTTGGAGGCCGTGGCCGGGTGAGGCGCGCCTCTCGAAGGGGAGGGATTTGAATTTCGGCTGCATTGAGGGTAGCTGCCCGCTGTTGTGGGTTTTTGGAGCCTGAGCCCGTTCAACTTGGAGCTGCCCTTGTGCACGATCAAGGAGGGGTATTATCGGCCACGGGGGCTTAATTTTCGCCTAAGGGGAGCGATTTGGAGGCCGTGGCCGGGTGAGGCGCGCCTCTCGAAGGGGAGGGATTTGAATTTCGGCTGCATTGAGGGTAGCTGCCCGCTGTTGTGGGTTTTTGGAGCCTGAGCCCGTTCAACTTGGAGCTGCCCTTGTGCACGATCAAGGAGGGGTATTATCGGCCACGGGGGCTTAATTTTCGCCTAAGGGGAGCGATTTGGAGGCCGTGGCCGGGTGAGGCGCGCCTCTCGAAGGGGAGGGATTTGAATTTCGGCTGCATTGAGGGTAGCTGCCCCGCTGTGGTGGTTTTTCGGAGCCTGAGCCCGAGCGGGGCGTCGGTTCCCGAGGTGGGCAGGAGTCGCTGTGCCCGTGAGGCTGCCTGGCCGAGTCGGAGTGCTGTGGGACGGCGGGGAGCGGGTTTTCCCGGGCGAGGGGGCGATCCCGAGGAAGGGGAGCGATTTGGAGGCCGTGGCCGGGTGAGGCGCGCCTTTCGGAGGGGAGGAATTTGAATTTCGGCTGCATTGAGGGTAGCTGCCCGCTGTTGTGGGTTTTTGGAGCCTGAGCCCGAGCGGGGCGTCGGTTCCCGAGGTGGGCAGGAGTCGCTGTGCCCGTGAGGCTGCCTGGCCGAGTCGGAGTGCTGTGGGACGGCGGGGAGCGGGTTTTCCCGGGCGAGGGGCCGATCCCGAGGAAGGGGAGCAGTTCCGAGGCCGTGGCCGGGTGAGGCGCGCCTTTCGGAGGGGAGGAGTTTGAATTTCGGCTGCATTGAGGGTAGCTGCCCCGCTGTGGTGGTTTTTCGGAGCCTGAGCCCGAGCGGGGCGTCGGTTCCCGAGGTGGGCAGGAGTCGCTGTGCCCGTGAGGCTGCCTGGCCGAGTCGGAGTGCTGTGGGACGGCGGGGAGCGGTTTTTCCCGGGCGAGGGGGCGACCCCGAGGAACTCGGCCGGCGGGGAGGCGTTCCGGCCCGGGCGAGGGGCGCGGACCTGACCGGAGACGTCCAAAACCTTGAAAGGGGTAAGCGGGAAAAGGTCAGCAAAGTGCCCGAAGCAGTAAGGCGAAAAAGCCGTCGGAACCTCCGAAAATGTCCAAAAGCGTGAAATCAGTAACCAGGAAAATGCATAAAAATGGCCAAAAGTGTGAAATCAGTAAGCAGGAAAAGTCGGGAAAAGTGTCTAAAAATGCTTGGAAATCTGAGGAAAATGCCCGAAAATGAGGCCCCTCGGTCGGGAGGAGGAAGTCGAAAATCCCCGTGCCCGACGAGGGAAGTCAGTAACCAGAAGGAAAAACTTAGAAAAAAATTCTAAGTGTCAAAAAAAATTCTAAGTGTCAAAAAAAATTCTAAGTGTCAAAAAAAATTCTAAGTGTCAAAAAGAATTCTAAGTGTCAAAAAAATTCTAAGTGTCAAAAAAATTCTAAGTGTCAAAAAAAATTCTAAGTGTCAAAAAGAATTCTAAGTGTCAAAAAAAATTCTAAGTGTCAAAAAAAATTCTAAGTGTCAAAAAAAATTCTAAGTGTCAAAAAAAATTCTAAGTGTCAAAAAAATTCTAAGTGTCAAAAAAAATTCTAAGTGTCAAAAAAAATTCTAAGTGTCAAAAAAAATTCTAAGTGTCAAAAAAAATTCTAAGTGTCAAAAAAATTCTAAGTGTCAAAAAAAATTCTAAGTGTCAAAAAAAATTCTAAGTGTCAAAAAAAATTCTAAGTGTCAAAAAGAATTCTAAGTGTCAAAAAAAATTCTAAGTGTCAGAAAGGGAAATGAGTAACCAAGAAGAGAAATGAGTAACCAAGAAATCAGTAACCAACAGGAGAAATGAGTAACCAAGAAGAGAAATGAGTAACCAAGAAATCAGTAACCAACAGGAGAAATGAGTAACCAACGGGAGAAATGAGTAACCAACGGGAGAAATGAGTAACCAACGGGAGAAGTCAGTAACCAACGGGAGAAATCAGTAACCAAAGGGAGAAGTCAGTAACCAACGGGAGAAATCAGTAACCAACAAGAGAAATGAGTAACCAACGGGAGAAATCAGTAACCAAAGGGAGAAGTCAGTAACCAACGGGAGAAATCAGTAACCAAGCTTATTTTTGGTTGGTTACTGACTTCTCCGTTCAACTTGGAGCTGCCCTTGTGCACGATCAAGGAGGGGTATTATCCGCCACGGGGGCTTAATTTTCGCCTAAGGGGAGCGATTTGGAGGCCGTGGCCGGGTGAGGCGCGCCTTTCGAAGGGGAGGGATTTGAATTTCGGCTGCATTGAGGGTAGCTGCCCGCTGTTGTGGGTTTTTGGAGCCTGAGCCCGTTCAACTTGGAGCTGCCCTTGTGCACGATCAAGGAGGGGTATTATCGGCCACGGGGGCTTAATTTTCGCCTAAGGGGAGCGATTTGGAGGCCGTGGCCGGGTGAGGCGCGCCTCTCGAAGGGGAGGGATTTGAATTTCGGCTGCATTGAGGGTAGCTGCCCGCTGTTGTGGGTTTTTGGAGCCTGAGCCCGTTCAACTTGGAGCTGCCCTTGTGCACGATCAAGGAGGGGTATTATCGGCCACGGGGGCTTAATTTTCGCCTAAGGGGAGCGATTTGGAGGCCGTGGCCGGGTGAGGCGCGCCTCTCGAAGGGGAGGGATTTGAATTTCGGCTGCATTGAGGGTAGCTGCCCGCTGTTGTGGGTTTTTGGAGCCTGAGCCCGTTCAACTTGGAGCTGCCCTTGTGCACGATCAAGGAGGGGTATTATCGGCCACGGGGGCTTAATTTTCGCCTAAGGGGAGCGATTTGGAGGCCGTGGCCGGGTGAGGCGCGCCTCTCGAAGGGGAGGGATTTGAATTTCGGCTGCATTGAGGGTAGCTGCCCGCTGTTGTGGGTTTTTGGAGCCTGAGCCCGTTCAACTTGGAGCTGCCCTTGTGCACGATCAAGGAGGGGTATTATCGGCCACGGGGGCTTAATTTTCGCCTAAGGGGAGCGATTTGGAGGCCGTGGCCGGGTGAGGCGCGCCTCTCGAAGGGGAGGGATTTGAATTTCGGCTGCATTGAGGGTAGCTGCCCCGCTGTGGTGGTTTTTCGGAGCCTGAGCCCGAGCGGGGCGTCGGTTCCCGAGGTGGGCAGGAGTCGCTGTGCCCGTGAGGCTGCCTGGCCGAGTCGGAGTGCTGTGGGACGGCGGGGAGCGGGTTTTCCCGGGCGAGGGGGCGATCCCGAGGAAGGGGAGCGATTTGGAGGCCGTGGCCGGGTGAGGCGCGCCTTTCGGAGGGGAGGAATTTGAATTTCGGCTGCATTGAGGGTAGCTGCCCGCTGTTGTGGGTTTTTGGAGCCTGAGCCCGAGCGGGGCGTCGGTTCCCGAGGTGGGCAGGAGTCGCTGTGCCCGTGAGGCTGCCTGGCCGAGTCGGAGTGCTGTGGGACGGCGGGGAGCGGGTTTTCCCGGGCGAGGGGCCGATCCCGAGGAAGGGGAGCAGTTCCGAGGCCGTGGCCGGGTGAGGCGCGCCTTTCGGAGGGGAGGAGTTTGAATTTCGGCTGCATTGAGGGTAGCTGCCCCGCTGTGGTGGTTTTTCGGAGCCTGAGCCCGAGCGGGGCGTCGGTTCCCGAGGTGGGCAGGAGTCGCTGTGCCCGTGAGGCTGCCTGGCCGAGTCGGAGTGCTGTGGGACGGCGGGGAGCGGTTTTTCCCGGGCGAGGGGGCGACCCCGAGGAACTCGGCCGGCGGGGAGGCGTTCCGGCCCGGGCGAGGGGCGCGGACCTGACCGGAGACGTCCAAAACCTTGAAAGGGGTAAGCGGGAAAAGGTCAGCAAAGTGCCCGAAGCAGTAAGGCGAAAAAGCCGTCGGAACCTCCGAAAATGTCCAAAAGCGTGAAATCAGTAACCAGGAAAATGCATAAAAATGGCCAAAAGTGTGAAATCAGTAAGCAGGAAAAGTCGGGAAAAGTGTCTAAAAATGCTTGGAAATCTGAGGAAAATGCCCGAAAATGAGGCCCCTCGGTCGGGAGGAGGAAGTCGAAAATCCCCGTGCCCGACGAGGGAAGTCAGTAACCAGAAGGAAAAACTTAGAAAAAAATTCTAAGTGTCAAAAAAAATTCTAAGTGTCAAAAAAAATTCTAAGTGTCAAAAAAAATTCTAAGTGTCAAAAAGAATTCTAAGTGTCAAAAAAATTCTAAGTGTCAAAAAAATTCTAAGTGTCAAAAAAAATTCTAAGTGTCAAAAAGAATTCTAAGTGTCAAAAAAAATTCTAAGTGTCAAAAAAAATTCTAAGTGTCAAAAAAAATTCTAAGTGTCAAAAAAAATTCTAAGTGTCAAAAAAATTCTAAGTGTCAAAAAAAATTCTAAGTGTCAAAAAAAATTCTAAGTGTCAAAAAAAATTCTAAGTGTCAAAAAAAATTCTAAGTGTCAAAAAAATTCTAAGTGTCAAAAAAAATTCTAAGTGTCAAAAAAAATTCTAAGTGTCAAAAAAAATTCTAAGTGTCAAAAAGAATTCTAAGTGTCAAAAAAAATTCTAAGTGTCAGAAAGGGAAATGAGTAACCAAGAAGAGAAATGAGTAACCAAGAAATCAGTAACCAACAGGAGAAATGAGTAACCAAGAAGAGAAATGAGTAACCAAGAAATCAGTAACCAACAGGAGAAATGAGTAACCAACGGGAGAAATGAGTAACCAACGGGAGAAATGAGTAACCAACGGGAGAAGTCAGTAACCAACGGGAGAAATCAGTAACCAAAGGGAGAAGTCAGTAACCAACGGGAGAAATCAGTAACCAACAAGAGAAATGAGTAACCAACGGGAGAAATCAGTAACCAAAGGGAGAAGTCAGTAACCAACGGGAGAAATCAGTAACCAAGCTTATTTTTGGTTGGTTACTGACTTCTCCGTTCAACTTGGAGCTGCCCTTGTGCACGATCAAGGAGGGGTATTATCCGCCACGGGGGCTTAATTTTCGCCTAAGGGGAGCGATTTGGAGGCCGTGGCCGGGTGAGGCGCGCCTTTCGAAGGGGAGGGATTTGAATTTCGGCTGCATTGAGGGTAGCTGCCCGCTGTTGTGGGTTTTTGGAGCCTGAGCCCGTTCAACTTGGAGCTGCCCTTGTGCACGATCAAGGAGGGGTATTATCGGCCACGGGGGCTTAATTTTCGCCTAAGGGGAGCGATTTGGAGGCCGTGGCCGGGTGAGGCGCGCCTCTCGAAGGGGAGGGATTTGAATTTCGGCTGCATTGAGGGTAGCTGCCCGCTGTTGTGGGTTTTTGGAGCCTGAGCCCGTTCAACTTGGAGCTGCCCTTGTGCACGATCAAGGAGGGGTATTATCCGCCACGGGGGCTTAATTTTCGCCTAAGGGGAGCGATTTGGAGGCCGTGGCCGGGTGAGGCGCGCCTCTCGAAGGGGAGGGATTTGAATTTCGGCTGCATTGAGGGTAGCTGCCCGCTGTTGTGGGTTTTTGGAGCCTGAGCCCGTTCAACTTGGAGCTGCCCTTGTGCACGATCAAGGAGGGGTATTATCGGCCACGGGGGCTTAATTTTCGCCTAAGGGGAGCGATTTGGAGGCCGTGGCCGGGTGAGGCGCGCCTCTCGAAGGGGAGGGATTTGAATTTCGGCTGCATTGAGGGTAGCTGCCCGCTGTTGTGGGTTTTTGGAGCCTGAGCCCGTTCAACTTGGAGCTGCCCTTGTGCACGATCAAGGAGGGGTATTATCGGCCACGGGGGCTTAATTTTCGCCTAAGGGGAGCGATTTGGAGGCCGTGGCCGGGTGAGGCGCGCCTCTCGAAGGGGAGGGATTTGAATTTCGGCTGCATTGAGGGTAGCTGCCCGCTGTTGTGGGTTTTTGGAGCCTGAGCCCGTTCAACTTGGAGCTGCCCTTGTGCACGATCAAGGAGGGGTATTATCGGCCACGGGGGCTTAATTTTCGCCTAAGGGGAGCGATTTGGAGGCCGTGGCCGGGTGAGGCGCGCCTCTCGAAGGGGAGGGATTTGAATTTCGGCTGCATTGAGGGTAGCTGCCCCGCTGTGGTGGTTTTTCGGAGCCTGAGCCCGAGCGGGGCGTCGGTTCCCGAGGTGGGCAGGAGTCGCTGTGCCCGTGAGGCTGCCTGGCCGAGTCGGAGTGCTGTGGGACGGCGGGGAGCGGGTTTTCCCGGGCGAGGGGGCGATCCCGAGGAAGGGGAGCGATTTGGAGGCCGTGGCCGGGTGAGGCGCGCCTTTCGGAGGGGAGGAATTTGAATTTCGGCTGCATTGAGGGTAGCTGCCCGCTGTTGTGGGTTTTTGGAGCCTGAGCCCGAGCGGGGCGTCGGTTCCCGAGGTGGGCAGGAGTCGCTGTGCCCGTGAGGCTGCCTGGCCGAGTCGGAGTGCTGTGGGACGGCGGGGAGCGGGTTTTCCCGGGCGAGGGGCCGATCCCGAGGAAGGGGAGCAGTTCCGAGGCCGTGGCCGGGTGAGGCGCGCCTTTCGGAGGGGAGGAGTTTGAATTTCGGCTGCATTGAGGGTAGCTGCCCCGCTGTGGTGGTTTTTCGGAGCCTGAGCCCGAGCGGGGCGTCGGTTCCCGAGGTGGGCAGGAGTCGCTGTGCCCGTGAGGCTGCCTGGCCGAGTCGGAGTGCTGTGGGACGGCGGGGAGCGGTTTTTCCCGGGCGAGGGGGCGACCCCGAGGAACTCGGCCGGCGGGGAGGCGTTCCGGCCCGGGCGAGGGGCGCGGACCTGACCGGAGACGTCCAAAACCTTGAAAGGGGTAAGCGGGAAAAGGTCAGCAAAGTGCCCGAAGCAGTAAGGCGAAAAAGCCGTCGGAACCTCCGAAAATGTCCAAAAGCGTGAAATCAGTAACCAGGAAAATGCATAAAAATGGCCAAAAGTGTGAAATCAGTAAGCAGGAAAAGTCGGGAAAAGTGTCTAAAAATGCTTGGAAATCTGAGGAAAATGCCCGAAAATGAGGCCCCTCGGTCGGGAGGAGGAAGTCGAAAATCCCCGTGCCCGACGAGGGAAGTCAGTAACCAGAAGGAAAAACTTAGAAAAAAATTCTAAGTGTCAAAAAAAATTCTAAGTGTCAAAAAAAATTCTAAGTGTCAAAAAAAATTCTAAGTGTCAAAAAGAATTCTAAGTGTCAAAAAAATTCTAAGTGTCAAAAAAATTCTAAGTGTCAAAAAAAATTCTAAGTGTCAAAAAGAATTCTAAGTGTCAAAAAAAATTCTAAGTGTCAAAAAAAATTCTAAGTGTCAAAAAAAATTCTAAGTGTCAAAAAAAATTCTAAGTGTCAAAAAAATTCTAAGTGTCAAAAAAAATTCTAAGTGTCAAAAAAAATTCTAAGTGTCAAAAAAAATTCTAAGTGTCAAAAAAAATTCTAAGTGTCAAAAAAATTCTAAGTGTCAAAAAAAATTCTAAGTGTCAAAAAAAATTCTAAGTGTCAAAAAAAATTCTAAGTGTCAAAAAGAATTCTAAGTGTCAAAAAAAATTCTAAGTGTCAGAAAGGGAAATGAGTAACCAAGAAGAGAAATGAGTAACCAAGAAATCAGTAACCAACAGGAGAAATGAGTAACCAAGAAGAGAAATGAGTAACCAAGAAATCAGTAACCAACAGGAGAAATGAGTAACCAACGGGAGAAATGAGTAACCAACGGGAGAAATGAGTAACCAACGGGAGAAGTCAGTAACCAACGGGAGAAATCAGTAACCAAAGGGAGAAGTCAGTAACCAACGGGAGAAATCAGTAACCAACAAGAGAAATGAGTAACCAACGGGAGAAATCAGTAACCAAAGGGAGAAGTCAGTAACCAACGGGAGAAATCAGTAACCAAGCTTATTTTTGGTTGGTTACTGACTTCTCCGTTCAACTTGGAGCTGCCCTTGTGCACGATCAAGGAGGGGTATTATCCGCCACGGGGGCTTAATTTTCGCCTAAGGGGAGCGATTTGGAGGCCGTGGCCGGGTGAGGCGCGCCTTTCGAAGGGGAGGGATTTGAATTTCGGCTGCATTGAGGGTAGCTGCCCGCTGTTGTGGGTTTTTGGAGCCTGAGCCCGTTCAACTTGGAGCTGCCCTTGTGCACGATCAAGGAGGGGTATTATCGGCCACGGGGGCTTAATTTTCGCCTAAGGGGAGCGATTTGGAGGCCGTGGCCGGGTGAGGCGCGCCTCTCGAAGGGGAGGGATTTGAATTTCGGCTGCATTGAGGGTAGCTGCCCGCTGTTGTGGGTTTTTGGAGCCTGAGCCCGTTCAACTTGGAGCTGCCCTTGTGCACGATCAAGGAGGGGTATTATCCGCCACGGGGGCTTAATTTTCGCCTAAGGGGAGCGATTTGGAGGCCGTGGCCGGGTGAGGCGCGCCTCTCGAAGGGGAGGGATTTGAATTTCGGCTGCATTGAGGGTAGCTGCCCGCTGTTGTGGGTTTTTGGAGCCTGAGCCCGTTCAACTTGGAGCTGCCCTTGTGCACGATCAAGGAGGGGTATTATCGGCCACGGGGGCTTAATTTTCGCCTAAGGGGAGCGATTTGGAGGCCGTGGCCGGGTGAGGCGCGCCTCTCGAAGGGGAGGGATTTGAATTTCGGCTGCATTGAGGGTAGCTGCCCGCTGTTGTGGGTTTTTGGAGCCTGAGCCCGTTCAACTTGGAGCTGCCCTTGTGCACGATCAAGGAGGGGTATTATCGGCCACGGGGGCTTAATTTTCGCCTAAGGGGAGCGATTTGGAGGCCGTGGCCGGGTGAGGCGCGCCTCTCGAAGGGGAGGGATTTGAATTTCGGCTGCATTGAGGGTAGCTGCCCGCTGTTGTGGGTTTTTGGAGCCTGAGCCCGTTCAACTTGGAGCTGCCCTTGTGCACGATCAAGGAGGGGTATTATCGGCCACGGGGGCTTAATTTTCGCCTAAGGGGAGCGATTTGGAGGCCGTGGCCGGGTGAGGCGCGCCTCTCGAAGGGGAGGGATTTGAATTTCGGCTGCATTGAGGGTAGCTGCCCCGCTGTGGTGGTTTTTCGGAGCCTGAGCCCGAGCGGGGCGTCGGTTCCCGAGGTGGGCAGGAGTCGCTGTGCCCGTGAGGCTGCCTGGCCGAGTCGGAGTGCTGTGGGACGGCGGGGAGCGGGTTTTCCCGGGCGAGGGGGCGATCCCGAGGAAGGGGAGCGATTTGGAGGCCGTGGCCGGGTGAGGCGCGCCTTTCGGAGGGGAGGAATTTGAATTTCGGCTGCATTGAGGGTAGCTGCCCGCTGTTGTGGGTTTTTGGAGCCTGAGCCCGAGCGGGGCGTCGGTTCCCGAGGTGGGCAGGAGTCGCTGTGCCCGTGAGGCTGCCTGGCCGAGTCGGAGTGCTGTGGGACGGCGGGGAGCGGGTTTTCCCGGGCGAGGGGCCGATCCCGAGGAAGGGGAGCAGTTCCGAGGCCGTGGCCGGGTGAGGCGCGCCTTTCGGAGGGGAGGAGTTTGAATTTCGGCTGCATTGAGGGTAGCTGCCCCGCTGTGGTGGTTTTTCGGAGCCTGAGCCCGAGCGGGGCGTCGGTTCCCGAGGTGGGCAGGAGTCGCTGTGCCCGTGAGGCTGCCTGGCCGAGTCGGAGTGCTGTGGGACGGCGGGGAGCGGTTTTTCCCGGGCGAGGGGGCGACCCCGAGGAACTCGGCCGGCGGGGAGGCGTTCCGGCCCGGGCGAGGGGCGCGGACCTGACCGGAGACGTCCAAAACCTTGAAAGGGGTAAGCGGGAAAAGGTCAGCAAAGTGCCCGAAGCAGTAAGGCGAAAAAGCCGTCGGAACCTCCGAAAATGTCCAAAAGCGTGAAATCAGTAACCAGGAAAATGCATAAAAATGGCCAAAAGTGTGAAATCAGTAAGCAGGAAAAGTCGGGGAAAGTGTCTAAAAATGCTTGGAAATCTGAGGAAAATGCCCGAAAATGAGGCCCCTCGGTCGGGAGGAGGAAGTCGAAAATCCCCGTGCCCGACGAGGGAAGTCAGTAACCAGAAGGAAAAACTTAGAAAAAAATTCTAAGTGTCAAAAAAAATTCTAAGTGTCAAAAAAAATTCTAAGTGTCAAAAAAAATTCTAAGTGTCAAAAAGAATTCTAAGTGTCAAAAAAATTCTAAGTGTCAAAAAAATTCTAAGTGTCAAAAAAAATTCTAAGTGTCAAAAAGAATTCTAAGTGTCAAAAAAAATTCTAAGTGTCAAAAAGAATTCTAAGTGTCAAAAAAAATTCTAAGTGTCAAAAAAAATTCTAAGTGTCAAAAAAAATTCTAAGTGTCAAAAAAAATTCTAAGTGTCAAAAAAATTCTAAGTGTCAAAAAAAATTCTAAGTGTCAAAAAAAATTCTAAGTGTCAAAAAAAATTCTAAGTGTCAAAAAAAATTCTAAGTGTCAAAAAAATTCTAAGTGTCAAAAAAAATTCTAAGTGTCAAAAAAAATTCTAAGTGTCAAAAAAAATTCTAAGTGTCAAAAAGAATTCTAAGTGTCAAAAAAAATTCTAAGTGTCAGAAAGGGAAATGAGTAACCAAGAAGAGAAATGAGTAACCAAGAAATCAGTAACCAACAGGAGAAATGAGTAACCAAGAAGAGAAATGAGTAACCAAGAAATCAGTAACCAACAGGAGAAATGAGTAACCAACGGGAGAAATGAGTAACCAACGGGAGAAATGAGTAACCAACGGGAGAAGTCAGTAACCAACGGGAGAAATCAGTAACCAAAGGGAGAAGTCAGTAACCAACGGGAGAAATCAGTAACCAACAAGAGAAATGAGTAACCAACGGGAGAAATCAGTAACCAAAGGGAGAAGTCAGTAACCAACGGGAGAAATCAGTAACCAAGCTTATTTTTGGTTGGTTACTGACTTCTCCGTTCAACTTGGAGCTGCCCTTGTGCACGATCAAGGAGGGGTATTATCCGCCACGGTGGCTTAATTTTCGCCTAAGGGGAGCGATTTGGAGGCCGTGGCCGGGTGAGGCGCGCCTTTCGAAGGGGAGGGATTTGAATTTCGGCTGCATTGAGGGTAGCTGCCCGCTGTTGTGGGTTTTTGGAGCCTGAGCCCGTTCAACTTGGAGCTGCCCTTGTGCACGATCAAGGAGGGGTATTATCGGCCACGGGGGCTTAATTTTCGCCTAAGGGGAGCGATTTGGAGGCCGTGGCCGGGTGAGGCGCGCCTCTCGAAGGGGAGGGATTTGAATTTCGGCTGCATTGAGGGTAGCTGCCCGCTGTTGTGGGTTTTTGGAGCCTGAGCCCGTTCAACTTGGAGCTGCCCTTGTGCACGATCAAGGAGGGGTATTATCCGCCACGGGGGCTTAATTTTCGCCTAAGGGGAGCGATTTGGAGGCCGTGGCCGGGTGAGGCGCGCCTTTCGAAGGGGAGGGATTTGAATTTCGGCTGCATTGAGGGTAGCTGCCCGCTGTTGTGGGTTTTTGGAGCCTGAGCCCGTTCAACTTGGAGCTGCCCTTGTGCACGATCAAGGAGGGGTATTATCGGCCACGGGGGCTTAATTTTCGCCTAAGGGGAGCGATTTGGAGGCCGTGGCCGGGTGAGGCGCGCCTCTCGAAGGGGAGGGATTTGAATTTCGGCTGCATTGAGGGTAGCTGCCCGCTGTTGTGGGTTTTTGGAGCCTGAGCCCGTTCAACTTGGAGCTGCCCTTGTGCACGATCAAGGAGGGGTATTATCGGCCACGGGGGCTTAATTTTCGCCTAAGGGGAGCGATTTGGAGGCCGTGGCCGGGTGAGGCGCGCCTCTCGAAGGGGAGGGATTTGAATTTCGGCTGCATTGAGGGTAGCTGCCCGCTGTTGTGGGTTTTTGGAGCCTGAGCCCGTTCAACTTGGAGCTGCCCTTGTGCACGATCAAGGAGGGGTATTATCGGCCACGGGGGCTTAATTTTCGCCTAAGGGGAGCGATTTGGAGGCCGTGGCCGGGTGAGGCGCGCCTCTCGAAGGGGAGGGATTTGAATTTCGGCTGCATTGAGGGTAGCTGCCCCGCTGTGGTGGTTTTTCGGAGCCTGAGCCCGAGCGGGGCGTCGGTTCCCGAGGTGGGCAGGAGTCGCTGTGCCCGTGAGGCTGCCTGGCCGAGTCGGAGTGCTGTGGGACGGCGGGGAGCGGGTTTTCCCGGGCGAGGGGGCGATCCCGAGGAAGGGGAGCGATTTGGAGGCCGTGGCCGGGTGAGGCGCGCCTTTCGGAGGGGAGGAATTTGAATTTCGGCTGCATTGAGGGTAGCTGCCCGCTGTTGTGGGTTTTTGGAGCCTGAGCCCGAGCGGGGCGTCGGTTCCCGAGGTGGGCAGGAGTCGCTGTGCCCGTGAGGCTGCCTGGCCGAGTCGGAGTGCTGTGGGACGGCGGGGAGCGGGTTTTCCCGGGCGAGGGGCCGATCCCGAGGAAGGGGAGCAGTTCCGAGGCCGTGGCCGGGTGAGGCGCGCCTTTCGGAGGGGAGGAGTTTGAATTTCGGCTGCATTGAGGGTAGCTGCCCCGCTGTGGTGGTTTTTCGGAGCCTGAGCCCGAGCGGGGCGTCGGTTCCCGAGGTGGGCAGGAGTCGCTGTGCCCGTGAGGCTGCCTGGCCGAGTCGGAGTGCTGTGGGACGGCGGGGAGCGGTTTTTCCCGGGCGAGGGGGCGACCCCGAGGAACTCGGCCGGCGGGGAGGCGTTCCGGCCCGGGCGAGGGGCGCGGACCTGACCGGAGACGTCCAAAACCTTGAAAGGGGTAAGCGGGAAAAGGTCAGCAAAGTGCCCGAAGCAGTAAGGCGAAAAAGCCGTCGGAACCTCCGAAAATGTCCAAAAGCGTGAAATCAGTAACCAGGAAAATGCATAAAAATGGCCAAAAGTGTGAAATCAGTAAGCAGGAAAAGTCGGGAAAAGTGTCTAAAAATGCTTGGAAATCTGAGGAAAATGCCCGAAAATGAGGCCCCTCGGTCGGGAGGAGGAAGTCGAAAATCCCCGTGCCCGACGAGGGAAGTCAGTAACCAGAAGGAAAAACTTAGAAAAAAATTCTAAGTGTCAAAAAAAATTCTAAGTGTCAAAAAAAATTCTAAGTGTCAAAAAAAATTCTAAGTGTCAAAAAGAATTCTAAGTGTCAAAAAAATTCTAAGTGTCAAAAAAATTCTAAGTGTCAAAAAAAATTCTAAGTGTCAAAAAGAATTCTAAGTGTCAAAAAAAATTCTAAGTGTCAAAAAAAATTCTAAGTGTCAAAAAAAATTCTAAGTGTCAAAAAAAATTCTAAGTGTCAAAAAAATTCTAAGTGTCAAAAAAAATTCTAAGTGTCAAAAAAAATTCTAAGTGTCAAAAAAAATTCTAAGTGTCAAAAAAAATTCTAAGTGTCAAAAAAATTCTAAGTGTCAAAAAAAATTCTAAGTGTCAAAAAAAATTCTAAGTGTCAAAAAAAATTCTAAGTGTCAAAAAGAATTCTAAGTGTCAAAAAAAATTCTAAGTGTCAGAAAGGGAAATGAGTAACCAAGAAGAGAAATGAGTAACCAAGAAATCAGTAACCAACAGGAGAAATGAGTAACCAAGAAGAGAAATGAGTAACCAAGAAATCAGTAACCAACAGGAGAAATGAGTAACCAACGGGAGAAATGAGTAACCAACGGGAGAAATGAGTAACCAACGGGAGAAGTCAGTAACCAACGGGAGAAATCAGTAACCAAAGGGAGAAGTCAGTAACCAACGGGAGAAATCAGTAACCAACAAGAGAAATGAGTAACCAACGGGAGAAATCAGTAACCAAAGGGAGAAGTCAGTAACCAACGGGAGAAATCAGTAACCAAGCTTATTTTTGGTTGGTTACTGACTTCTCCGTTCAACTTGGAGCTGCCCTTGTGCACGATCAAGGAGGGGTATTATCCGCCACGGGGGCTTAATTTTCGCCTAAGGGGAGCGATTTGGAGGCCGTGGCCGGGTGAGGCGCGCCTTTCGAAGGGGAGGGATTTGAATTTCGGCTGCATTGAGGGTAGCTGCCCGCTGTTGTGGGTTTTTGGAGCCTGAGCCCGTTCAACTTGGAGCTGCCCTTGTGCACGATCAAGGAGGGGTATTATCGGCCACGGGGGCTTAATTTTCGCCTAAGGGGAGCGATTTGGAGGCCGTGGCCGGGTGAGGCGCGCCTCTCGAAGGGGAGGGATTTGAATTTCGGCTGCATTGAGGGTAGCTGCCCGCTGTTGTGGGTTTTTGGAGCCTGAGCCCGTTCAACTTGGAGCTGCCCTTGTGCACGATCAAGGAGGGGTATTATCCGCCACGGGGGCTTAATTTTCGCCTAAGGGGAGCGATTTGGAGGCCGTGGCCGGGTGAGGCGCGCCTCTCGAAGGGGAGGGATTTGAATTTCGGCTGCATTGAGGGTAGCTGCCCGCTGTTGTGGGTTTTTGGAGCCTGAGCCCGTTCAACTTGGAGCTGCCCTTGTGCACGATCAAGGAGGGGTATTATCGGCCACGGGGGCTTAATTTTCGCCTAAGGGGAGCGATTTGGAGGCCGTGGCCGGGTGAGGCGCGCCTCTCGAAGGGGAGGGATTTGAATTTCGGCTGCATTGAGGGTAGCTGCCCGCTGTTGTGGGTTTTTGGAGCCTGAGCCCGTTCAACTTGGAGCTGCCCTTGTGCACGATCAAGGAGGGGTATTATCGGCCACGGGGGCTTAATTTTCGCCTAAGGGGAGCGATTTGGAGGCCGTGGCCGGGTGAGGCGCGCCTCTCGAAGGGGAGGGATTTGAATTTCGGCTGCATTGAGGGTAGCTGCCCGCTGTTGTGGGTTTTTGGAGCCTGAGCCCGTTCAACTTGGAGCTGCCCTTGTGCACGATCAAGGAGGGGTATTATCGGCCACGGGGGCTTAATTTTCGCCTAAGGGGAGCGATTTGGAGGCCGTGGCCGGGTGAGGCGCGCCTCTCGAAGGGGAGGGATTTGAATTTCGGCTGCATTGAGGGTAGCTGCCCCGCTGTGGTGGTTTTTCGGAGCCTGAGCCCGAGCGGGGCGTCGGTTCCCGAGGTGGGCAGGAGTCGCTGTGCCCGTGAGGCTGCCTGGCCGAGTCGGAGTGCTGTGGGACGGCGGGGAGCGGGTTTTCCCGGGCGAGGGGGCGATCCCGAGGAAGGGGAGCGATTTGGAGGCCGTGGCCGGGTGAGGCGCGCCTTTCGGAGGGGAGGAATTTGAATTTCGGCTGCATTGAGGGTAGCTGCCCGCTGTTGTGGGTTTTTGGAGCCTGAGCCCGAGCGGGGCGTCGGTTCCCGAGGTGGGCAGGAGTCGCTGTGCCCGTGAGGCTGCCTGGCCGAGTCGGAGTGCTGTGGGACGGCGGGGAGCGGGTTTTCCCGGGCGAGGGGCCGATCCCGAGGAAGGGGAGCAGTTCCGAGGCCGTGGCCGGGTGAGGCGCGCCTTTCGGAGGGGAGGAGTTTGAATTTCGGCTGCATTGAGGGTAGCTGCCCCGCTGTGGTGGTTTTTCGGAGCCTGAGCCCGAGCGGGGCGTCGGTTCCCGAGGTGGGCAGGAGTCGCTGTGCCCGTGAGGCTGCCTGGCCGAGTCGGAGTGCTGTGGGACGGCGGGGAGCGGTTTTTCCCGGGCGAGGGGGCGACCCCGAGGAACTCGGCCGGCGGGGAGGCGTTCCGGCCCGGGCGAGGGGCGCGGACCTGACCGGAGACGTCCAAAACCTTGAAAGGGGTAAGCGGGAAAAGGTCAGCAAAGTGCCCGAAGCAGTAAGGCGAAAAAGCCGTCGGAACCTCCGAAAATGTCCAAAAGCGTGAAATCAGTAACCAGGAAAATGCATAAAAATGGCCAAAAGTGTGAAATCAGTAAGCAGGAAAAGTCGGGGAAAGTGTCTAAAAATGCTTGGAAATCTGAGGAAAATGCCCGAAAATGAGGCCCCTCGGTCGGGAGGAGGAAGTCGAAAATCCCCGTGCCCGACGAGGGAAGTCAGTAACCAGAAGGAAAAACTTAGAAAAAAATTCTAAGTGTCAAAAAAAATTCTAAGTGTCAAAAAAAATTCTAAGTGTCAAAAAAAATTCTAAGTGTCAAAAAGAATTCTAAGTGTCAAAAAAATTCTAAGTGTCAAAAAAAATTCTAAGTGTCAAAAAGAATTCTAAGTGTCAAAAAAAATTCTAAGTGTCAAAAAAAATTCTAAGTGTCAAAAAAAATTCTAAGTGTCAAAAAAAATTCTAAGTGTCAAAAAAATTCTAAGTGTCAAAAAAAATTCTAAGTGTCAAAAAAAATTCTAAGTGTCAAAAAAAATTCTAAGTGTCAAAAAAAATTCTAAGTGTCAAAAAAATTCTAAGTGTCAAAAAAAATTCTAAGTGTCAAAAAAAATTCTAAGTGTCAAAAAAAATTCTAAGTGTCAAAAAGAATTCTAAGTGTCAAAAAAAATTCTAAGTGTCAGAAAGGGAAATGAGTAACCAAGAAGAGAAATGAGTAACCAAGAAATCAGTAACCAACAGGAGAAATGAGTAACCAAGAAGAGAAATGAGTAACCAAGAAATCAGTAACCAACAGGAGAAATGAGTAACCAACGGGAGAAATGAGTAACCAACGGGAGAAATGAGTAACCAACGGGAGAAGTCAGTAACCAACGGGAGAAATCAGTAACCAAAGGGAGAAGTCAGTAACCAACGGGAGAAATCAGTAACCAACAAGAGAAATGAGTAACCAACGGGAGAAATCAGTAACCAAAGGGAGAAGTCAGTAACCAACGGGAGAAATCAGTAACCAAGCTTATTTTTGGTTGGTTACTGACTTCTCCGTTCAACTTGGAGCTGCCCTTGTGCACGATCAAGGAGGGGTATTATCCGCCACGGGGGCTTAATTTTCGCCTAAGGGGAGCGATTTGGAGGCCGTGGCCGGGTGAGGCGCGCCTTTCGAAGGGGAGGGATTTGAATTTCGGCTGCATTGAGGGTAGCTGCCCGCTGTTGTGGGTTTTTGGAGCCTGAGCCCGTTCAACTTGGAGCTGCCCTTGTGCACGATCAAGGAGGGGTATTATCGGCCACGGGGGCTTAATTTTCGCCTAAGGGGAGCGATTTGGAGGCCGTGGCCGGGTGAGGCGCGCCTCTCGAAGGGGAGGGATTTGAATTTCGGCTGCATTGAGGGTAGCTGCCCGCTGTTGTGGGTTTTTGGAGCCTGAGCCCGTTCAACTTGGAGCTGCCCTTGTGCACGATCAAGGAGGGGTATTATCCGCCACGGGGGCTTAATTTTCGCCTAAGGGGAGCGATTTGGAGGCCGTGGCCGGGTGAGGCGCGCCTCTCGAAGGGGAGGGATTTGAATTTCGGCTGCATTGAGGGTAGCTGCCCGCTGTTGTGGGTTTTTGGAGCCTGAGCCCGTTCAACTTGGAGCTGCCCTTGTGCACGATCAAGGAGGGGTATTATCGGCCACGGGGGCTTAATTTTCGCCTAAGGGGAGCGATTTGGAGGCCGTGGCCGGGTGAGGCGCGCCTCTCGAAGGGGAGGGATTTGAATTTCGGCTGCATTGAGGGTAGCTGCCCGCTGTTGTGGGTTTTTGGAGCCTGAGCCCGTTCAACTTGGAGCTGCCCTTGTGCACGATCAAGGAGGGGTATTATCGGCCACGGGGGCTTAATTTTCGCCTAAGGGGAGCGATTTGGAGGCCGTGGCCGGGTGAGGCGCGCCTCTCGAAGGGGAGGGATTTGAATTTCGGCTGCATTGAGGGTAGCTGCCCGCTGTTGTGGGTTTTTGGAGCCTGAGCCCGTTCAACTTGGAGCTGCCCTTGTGCACGATCAAGGAGGGGTATTATCGGCCACGGGGGCTTAATTTTCGCCTAAGGGGAGCGATTTGGAGGCCGTGGCCGGGTGAGGCGCGCCTCTCGAAGGGGAGGGATTTGAATTTCGGCTGCATTGAGGGTAGCTGCCCCGCTGTGGTGGTTTTTCGGAGCCTGAGCCCGAGCGGGGCGTCGGTTCCCGAGGTGGGCAGGAGTCGCTGTGCCCGTGAGGCTGCCTGGCCGAGTCGGAGTGCTGTGGGACGGCGGGGAGCGGGTTTTCCCGGGCGAGGGGGCGATCCCGAGGAAGGGGAGCGATTTGGAGGCCGTGGCCGGGTGAGGCGCGCCTTTCGGAGGGGAGGAATTTGAATTTCGGCTGCATTGAGGGTAGCTGCCCGCTGTTGTGGGTTTTTGGAGCCTGAGCCCGAGCGGGGCGTCGGTTCCCGAGGTGGGCAGGAGTCGCTGTGCCCGTGAGGCTGCCTGGCCGAGTCGGAGTGCTGTGGGACGGCGGGGAGCGGGTTTTCCCGGGCGAGGGGCCGATCCCGAGGAAGGGGAGCAGTTCCGAGGCCGTGGCCGGGTGAGGCGCGCCTTTCGGAGGGGAGGAGTTTGAATTTCGGCTGCATTGAGGGTAGCTGCCCCGCTGTGGTGGTTTTTCGGAGCCTGAGCCCGAGCGGGGCGTCGGTTCCCGAGGTGGGCAGGAGTCGCTGTGCCCGTGAGGCTGCCTGGCCGAGTCGGAGTGCTGTGGGACGGCGGGGAGCGGTTTTTCCCGGGCGAGGGGGCGACCCCGAGGAACTCGGCCGGCGGGGAGGCGTTCCGGCCCGGGCGAGGGGCGCGGACCTGACCGGAGACGTCCAAAACCTTGAAAGGGGTAAGCGGGAAAAGGTCAGCAAAGTGCCCGAAGCAGTAAGGCGAAAAAGCCGTCGGAACCTCCGAAAATGTCCAAAAGCGTGAAATCAGTAACCAGGAAAATGCATAAAAATGGCCAAAAGTGTGAAATCAGTAAGCAGGAAAAGTCGGGAAAAGTGTCTAAAAATGCTTGGAAATCTGAGGAAAATGCCCGAAAATGAGGCCCCTCGGTCGGGAGGAGGAAGTCGAAAATCCCCGTGCCCGACGAGGGAAGTCAGTAACCAGAAGGAAAAACTTAGAAAAAAATTCTAAGTGTCAAAAAAAATTCTAAGTGTCAAAAAAAATTCTAAGTGTCAAAAAAAATTCTAAGTGTCAAAAAGAATTCTAAGTGTCAAAAAAATTCTAAGTGTCAAAAAAATTCTAAGTGTCAAAAAAAATTCTAAGTGTCAAAAAGAATTCTAAGTGTCAAAAAAAATTCTAAGTGTCAAAAAAAATTCTAAGTGTCAAAAAAAATTCTAAGTGTCAAAAAAAATTCTAAGTGTCAAAAAAATTCTAAGTGTCAAAAAAAATTCTAAGTGTCAAAAAAAATTCTAAGTGTCAAAAAAAATTCTAAGTGTCAAAAAAAATTCTAAGTGTCAAAAAAATTCTAAGTGTCAAAAAAAATTCTAAGTGTCAAAAAAAATTCTAAGTGTCAAAAAAAATTCTAAGTGTCAAAAAGAATTCTAAGTGTCAAAAAAAATTCTAAGTGTCAGAAAGGGAAATGAGTAACCAAGAAGAGAAATGAGTAACCAAGAAATCAGTAACCAACAGGAGAAATGAGTAACCAAGAAGAGAAATGAGTAACCAAGAAATCAGTAACCAACAGGAGAAATGAGTAACCAACGGGAGAAATGAGTAACCAACGGGAGAAATGAGTAACCAACGGGAGAAGTCAGTAACCAACGGGAGAAATCAGTAACCAAAGGGAGAAGTCAGTAACCAACGGGAGAAATCAGTAACCAACAAGAGAAATGAGTAACCAACGGGAGAAATCAGTAACCAAAGGGAGAAGTCAGTAACCAACGGGAGAAATCAGTAACCAAGCTTATTTTTGGTTGGTTACTGACTTCTCCGTTCAACTTGGAGCTGCCCTTGTGCACGATCAAGGAGGGGTATTATCCGCCACGGGGGCTTAATTTTCGCCTAAGGGGAGCGATTTGGAGGCCGTGGCCGGGTGAGGCGCGCCTTTCGAAGGGGAGGGATTTGAATTTCGGCTGCATTGAGGGTAGCTGCCCGCTGTTGTGGGTTTTTGGAGCCTGAGCCCGTTCAACTTGGAGCTGCCCTTGTGCACGATCAAGGAGGGGTATTATCGGCCACGGGGGCTTAATTTTCGCCTAAGGGGAGCGATTTGGAGGCCGTGGCCGGGTGAGGCGCGCCTCTCGAAGGGGAGGGATTTGAATTTCGGCTGCATTGAGGGTAGCTGCCCGCTGTTGTGGGTTTTTGGAGCCTGAGCCCGTTCAACTTGGAGCTGCCCTTGTGCACGATCAAGGAGGGGTATTATCCGCCACGGGGGCTTAATTTTCGCCTAAGGGGAGCGATTTGGAGGCCGTGGCCGGGTGAGGCGCGCCTCTCGAAGGGGAGGGATTTGAATTTCGGCTGCATTGAGGGTAGCTGCCCGCTGTTGTGGGTTTTTGGAGCCTGAGCCCGTTCAACTTGGAGCTGCCCTTGTGCACGATCAAGGAGGGGTATTATCGGCCACGGGGGCTTAATTTTCGCCTAAGGGGAGCGATTTGGAGGCCGTGGCCGGGTGAGGCGCGCCTCTCGAAGGGGAGGGATTTGAATTTCGGCTGCATTGAGGGTAGCTGCCCGCTGTTGTGGGTTTTTGGAGCCTGAGCCCGTTCAACTTGGAGCTGCCCTTGTGCACGATCAAGGAGGGGTATTATCGGCCACGGGGGCTTAATTTTCGCCTAAGGGGAGCGATTTGGAGGCCGTGGCCGGGTGAGGCGCGCCTCTCGAAGGGGAGGGATTTGAATTTCGGCTGCATTGAGGGTAGCTGCCCGCTGTTGTGGGTTTTTGGAGCCTGAGCCCGTTCAACTTGGAGCTGCCCTTGTGCACGATCAAGGAGGGGTATTATCGGCCACGGGGGCTTAATTTTCGCCTAAGGGGAGCGATTTGGAGGCCGTGGCCGGGTGAGGCGCGCCTCTCGAAGGGGAGGGATTTGAATTTCGGCTGCATTGAGGGTAGCTGCCCCGCTGTGGTGGTTTTTCGGAGCCTGAGCCCGAGCGGGGCGTCGGTTCCCGAGGTGGGCAGGAGTCGCTGTGCCCGTGAGGCTGCCTGGCCGAGTCGGAGTGCTGTGGGACGGCGGGGAGCGGGTTTTCCCGGGCGAGGGGGCGATCCCGAGGAAGGGGAGCGATTTGGAGGCCGTGGCCGGGTGAGGCGCGCCTTTCGGAGGGGAGGAATTTGAATTTCGGCTGCATTGAGGGTAGCTGCCCGCTGTTGTGGGTTTTTGGAGCCTGAGCCCGAGCGGGGCGTCGGTTCCCGAGGTGGGCAGGAGTCGCTGTGCCCGTGAGGCTGCCTGGCCGAGTCGGAGTGCTGTGGGACGGCGGGGAGCGGGTTTTCCCGGGCGAGGGGCCGATCCCGAGGAAGGGGAGCAGTTCCGAGGCCGTGGCCGGGTGAGGCGCGCCTTTCGGAGGGGAGGAGTTTGAATTTCGGCTGCATTGAGGGTAGCTGCCCCGCTGTGGTGGTTTTTCGGAGCCTGAGCCCGAGCGGGGCGTCGGTTCCCGAGGTGGGCAGGAGTCGCTGTGCCCGTGAGGCTGCCTGGCCGAGTCGGAGTGCTGTGGGACGGCGGGGAGCGGTTTTTCCCGGGCGAGGGGGCGACCCCGAGGAACTCGGCCGGCGGGGAGGCGTTCCGGCCCGGGCGAGGGGCGCGGACCTGACCGGAGACGTCCAAAACCTTGAAAGGGGTAAGCGGGAAAAGGTCAGCAAAGTGCCCGAAGCAGTAAGGCGAAAAAGCCGTCGGAACCTCCGAAAATGTCCAAAAGCGTGAAATCAGTAACCAGGAAAATGCATAAAAATGGCCAAAAGTGTGAAATCAGTAAGCAGGAAAAGTCGGGGAAAGTGTCTAAAAATGCTTGGAAATCTGAGGAAAATGCCCGAAAATGAGGCCCCTCGGTCGGGAGGAGGAAGTCGAAAATCCCCGTGCCCGACGAGGGAAGTCAGTAACCAGAAGGAAAAACTTAGAAAAAAATTCTAAGTGTCAAAAAAAATTCTAAGTGTCAAAAAAAATTCTAAGTGTCAAAAAAAATTCTAAGTGTCAAAAAGAATTCTAAGTGTCAAAAAAATTCTAAGTGTCAAAAAAATTCTAAGTGTCAAAAAAAATTCTAAGTGTCAAAAAGAATTCTAAGTGTCAAAAAAAATTCTAAGTGTCAAAAAGAATTCTAAGTGTCAAAAAAAATTCTAAGTGTCAAAAAAAATTCTAAGTGTCAAAAAAAATTCTAAGTGTCAAAAAAAATTCTAAGTGTCAAAAAAATTCTAAGTGTCAAAAAAAATTCTAAGTGTCAAAAAAAATTCTAAGTGTCAAAAAAAATTCTAAGTGTCAAAAAAAATTCTAAGTGTCAAAAAAATTCTAAGTGTCAAAAAAAATTCTAAGTGTCAAAAAAAATTCTAAGTGTCAAAAAAAATTCTAAGTGTCAAAAAGAATTCTAAGTGTCAAAAAAAATTCTAAGTGTCAGAAAGGGAAATGAGTAACCAAGAAGAGAAATGAGTAACCAAGAAATCAGTAACCAACAGGAGAAATGAGTAACCAAGAAGAGAAATGAGTAACCAAGAAATCAGTAACCAACAGGAGAAATGAGTAACCAACGGGAGAAATGAGTAACCAACGGGAGAAATGAGTAACCAACGGGAGAAGTCAGTAACCAACGGGAGAAATCAGTAACCAAAGGGAGAAGTCAGTAACCAACGGGAGAAATCAGTAACCAACAAGAGAAATGAGTAACCAACGGGAGAAATCAGTAACCAAAGGGAGAAGTCAGTAACCAACGGGAGAAATCAGTAACCAAGCTTATTTTTGGTTGGTTACTGACTTCTCCGTTCAACTTGGAGCTGCCCTTGTGCACGATCAAGGAGGGGTATTATCCGCCACGGTGGCTTAATTTTCGCCTAAGGGGAGCGATTTGGAGGCCGTGGCCGGGTGAGGCGCGCCTTTCGAAGGGGAGGGATTTGAATTTCGGCTGCATTGAGGGTAGCTGCCCGCTGTTGTGGGTTTTTGGAGCCTGAGCCCGTTCAACTTGGAGCTGCCCTTGTGCACGATCAAGGAGGGGTATTATCGGCCACGGGGGCTTAATTTTCGCCTAAGGGGAGCGATTTGGAGGCCGTGGCCGGGTGAGGCGCGCCTCTCGAAGGGGAGGGATTTGAATTTCGGCTGCATTGAGGGTAGCTGCCCGCTGTTGTGGGTTTTTGGAGCCTGAGCCCGTTCAACTTGGAGCTGCCCTTGTGCACGATCAAGGAGGGGTATTATCCGCCACGGGGGCTTAATTTTCGCCTAAGGGGAGCGATTTGGAGGCCGTGGCCGGGTGAGGCGCGCCTTTCGAAGGGGAGGGATTTGAATTTCGGCTGCATTGAGGGTAGCTGCCCGCTGTTGTGGGTTTTTGGAGCCTGAGCCCGTTCAACTTGGAGCTGCCCTTGTGCACGATCAAGGAGGGGTATTATCGGCCACGGGGGCTTAATTTTCGCCTAAGGGGAGCGATTTGGAGGCCGTGGCCGGGTGAGGCGCGCCTCTCGAAGGGGAGGGATTTGAATTTCGGCTGCATTGAGGGTAGCTGCCCGCTGTTGTGGGTTTTTGGAGCCTGAGCCCGTTCAACTTGGAGCTGCCCTTGTGCACGATCAAGGAGGGGTATTATCGGCCACGGGGGCTTAATTTTCGCCTAAGGGGAGCGATTTGGAGGCCGTGGCCGGGTGAGGCGCGCCTCTCGAAGGGGAGGGATTTGAATTTCGGCTGCATTGAGGGTAGCTGCCCGCTGTTGTGGGTTTTTGGAGCCTGAGCCCGTTCAACTTGGAGCTGCCCTTGTGCACGATCAAGGAGGGGTATTATCGGCCACGGGGGCTTAATTTTCGCCTAAGGGGAGCGATTTGGAGGCCGTGGCCGGGTGAGGCGCGCCTCTCGAAGGGGAGGGATTTGAATTTCGGCTGCATTGAGGGTAGCTGCCCCGCTGTGGTGGTTTTTCGGAGCCTGAGCCCGAGCGGGGCGTCGGTTCCCGAGGTGGGCAGGAGTCGCTGTGCCCGTGAGGCTGCCTGGCCGAGTCGGAGTGCTGTGGGACGGCGGGGAGCGGGTTTTCCCGGGCGAGGGGGCGATCCCGAGGAAGGGGAGCGATTTGGAGGCCGTGGCCGGGTGAGGCGCGCCTTTCGGAGGGGAGGAATTTGAATTTCGGCTGCATTGAGGGTAGCTGCCCGCTGTTGTGGGTTTTTGGAGCCTGAGCCCGAGCGGGGCGTCGGTTCCCGAGGTGGGCAGGAGTCGCTGTGCCCGTGAGGCTGCCTGGCCGAGTCGGAGTGCTGTGGGACGGCGGGGAGCGGGTTTTCCCGGGCGAGGGGCCGATCCCGAGGAAGGGGAGCAGTTCCGAGGCCGTGGCCGGGTGAGGCGCGCCTTTCGGAGGGGAGGAGTTTGAATTTCGGCTGCATTGAGGGTAGCTGCCCCGCTGTGGTGGTTTTTCGGAGCCTGAGCCCGAGCGGGGCGTCGGTTCCCGAGGTGGGCAGGAGTCGCTGTGCCCGTGAGGCTGCCTGGCCGAGTCGGAGTGCTGTGGGACGGCGGGGAGCGGTTTTTCCCGGGCGAGGGGGCGACCCCGAGGAACTCGGCCGGCGGGGAGGCGTTCCGGCCCGGGCGAGGGGCGCGGACCTGACCGGAGACGTCCAAAACCTTGAAAGGGGTAAGCGGGAAAAGGTCAGCAAAGTGCCCGAAGCAGTAAGGCGAAAAAGCCGTCGGAACCTCCGAAAATGTCCAAAAGCGTGAAATCAGTAACCAGGAAAATGCATAAAAATGGCCAAAAGTGTGAAATCAGTAAGCAGGAAAAGTCGGGAAAAGTGTCTAAAAATGCTTGGAAATCTGAGGAAAATGCCCGAAAATGAGGCCCCTCGGTCGGGAGGAGGAAGTCGAAAATCCCCGTGCCCGACGAGGGAAGTCAGTAACCAGAAGGAAAAACTTAGAAAAAAATTCTAAGTGTCAAAAAAAATTCTAAGTGTCAAAAAAAATTCTAAGTGTCAAAAAAAATTCTAAGTGTCAAAAAGAATTCTAAGTGTCAAAAAAATTCTAAGTGTCAAAAAAATTCTAAGTGTCAAAAAAAATTCTAAGTGTCAAAAAGAATTCTAAGTGTCAAAAAAAATTCTAAGTGTCAAAAAAAATTCTAAGTGTCAAAAAAAATTCTAAGTGTCAAAAAAAATTCTAAGTGTCAAAAAAATTCTAAGTGTCAAAAAAAATTCTAAGTGTCAAAAAAAATTCTAAGTGTCAAAAAAAATTCTAAGTGTCAAAAAAAATTCTAAGTGTCAAAAAAATTCTAAGTGTCAAAAAAAATTCTAAGTGTCAAAAAAAATTCTAAGTGTCAAAAAAAATTCTAAGTGTCAAAAAGAATTCTAAGTGTCAAAAAAAATTCTAAGTGTCAGAAAGGGAAATGAGTAACCAAGAAGAGAAATGAGTAACCAAGAAATCAGTAACCAACAGGAGAAATGAGTAACCAAGAAGAGAAATGAGTAACCAAGAAATCAGTAACCAACAGGAGAAATGAGTAACCAACGGGAGAAATGAGTAACCAACGGGAGAAATGAGTAACCAACGGGAGAAGTCAGTAACCAACGGGAGAAATCAGTAACCAAAGGGAGAAGTCAGTAACCAACGGGAGAAATCAGTAACCAACAAGAGAAATGAGTAACCAACGGGAGAAATCAGTAACCAAAGGGAGAAGTCAGTAACCAACGGGAGAAATCAGTAACCAAGCTTATTTTTGGTTGGTTACTGACTTCTCCGTTCAACTTGGAGCTGCCCTTGTGCACGATCAAGGAGGGGTATTATCCGCCACGGGGGCTTAATTTTCGCCTAAGGGGAGCGATTTGGAGGCCGTGGCCGGGTGAGGCGCGCCTTTCGAAGGGGAGGGATTTGAATTTCGGCTGCATTGAGGGTAGCTGCCCGCTGTTGTGGGTTTTTGGAGCCTGAGCCCGTTCAACTTGGAGCTGCCCTTGTGCACGATCAAGGAGGGGTATTATCGGCCACGGGGGCTTAATTTTCGCCTAAGGGGAGCGATTTGGAGGCCGTGGCCGGGTGAGGCGCGCCTCTCGAAGGGGAGGGATTTGAATTTCGGCTGCATTGAGGGTAGCTGCCCGCTGTTGTGGGTTTTTGGAGCCTGAGCCCGTTCAACTTGGAGCTGCCCTTGTGCACGATCAAGGAGGGGTATTATCCGCCACGGGGGCTTAATTTTCGCCTAAGGGGAGCGATTTGGAGGCCGTGGCCGGGTGAGGCGCGCCTCTCGAAGGGGAGGGATTTGAATTTCGGCTGCATTGAGGGTAGCTGCCCGCTGTTGTGGGTTTTTGGAGCCTGAGCCCGTTCAACTTGGAGCTGCCCTTGTGCACGATCAAGGAGGGGTATTATCGGCCACGGGGGCTTAATTTTCGCCTAAGGGGAGCGATTTGGAGGCCGTGGCCGGGTGAGGCGCGCCTCTCGAAGGGGAGGGATTTGAATTTCGGCTGCATTGAGGGTAGCTGCCCGCTGTTGTGGGTTTTTGGAGCCTGAGCCCGTTCAACTTGGAGCTGCCCTTGTGCACGATCAAGGAGGGGTATTATCGGCCACGGGGGCTTAATTTTCGCCTAAGGGGAGCGATTTGGAGGCCGTGGCCGGGTGAGGCGCGCCTCTCGAAGGGGAGGGATTTGAATTTCGGCTGCATTGAGGGTAGCTGCCCGCTGTTGTGGGTTTTTGGAGCCTGAGCCCGTTCAACTTGGAGCTGCCCTTGTGCACGATCAAGGAGGGGTATTATCGGCCACGGGGGCTTAATTTTCGCCTAAGGGGAGCGATTTGGAGGCCGTGGCCGGGTGAGGCGCGCCTCTCGAAGGGGAGGGATTTGAATTTCGGCTGCATTGAGGGTAGCTGCCCCGCTGTGGTGGTTTTTCGGAGCCTGAGCCCGAGCGGGGCGTCGGTTCCCGAGGTGGGCAGGAGTCGCTGTGCCCGTGAGGCTGCCTGGCCGAGTCGGAGTGCTGTGGGACGGCGGGGAGCGGGTTTTCCCGGGCGAGGGGGCGATCCCGAGGAAGGGGAGCGATTTGGAGGCCGTGGCCGGGTGAGGCGCGCCTTTCGGAGGGGAGGAATTTGAATTTCGGCTGCATTGAGGGTAGCTGCCCGCTGTTGTGGGTTTTTGGAGCCTGAGCCCGAGCGGGGCGTCGGTTCCCGAGGTGGGCAGGAGTCGCTGTGCCCGTGAGGCTGCCTGGCCGAGTCGGAGTGCTGTGGGACGGCGGGGAGCGGGTTTTCCCGGGCGAGGGGCCGATCCCGAGGAAGGGGAGCAGTTCCGAGGCCGTGGCCGGGTGAGGCGCGCCTTTCGGAGGGGAGGAGTTTGAATTTCGGCTGCATTGAGGGTAGCTGCCCCGCTGTGGTGGTTTTTCGGAGCCTGAGCCCGAGCGGGGCGTCGGTTCCCGAGGTGGGCAGGAGTCGCTGTGCCCGTGAGGCTGCCTGGCCGAGTCGGAGTGCTGTGGGACGGCGGGGAGCGGTTTTTCCCGGGCGAGGGGGCGACCCCGAGGAACTCGGCCGGCGGGGAGGCGTTCCGGCCCGGGCGAGGGGCGCGGACCTGACCGGAGACGTCCAAAACCTTGAAAGGGGTAAGCGGGAAAAGGTCAGCAAAGTGCCCGAAGCAGTAAGGCGAAAAAGCCGTCGGAACCTCCGAAAATGTCCAAAAGCGTGAAATCAGTAACCAGGAAAATGCATAAAAATGGCCAAAAGTGTGAAATCAGTAAGCAGGAAAAGTCGGGGAAAGTGTCTAAAAATGCTTGGAAATCTGAGGAAAATGCCCGAAAATGAGGCCCCTCGGTCGGGAGGAGGAAGTCGAAAATCCCCGTGCCCGACGAGGGAAGTCAGTAACCAGAAGGAAAAACTTAGAAAAAAATTCTAAGTGTCAAAAAAAATTCTAAGTGTCAAAAAAAATTCTAAGTGTCAAAAAAAATTCTAAGTGTCAAAAAGAATTCTAAGTGTCAAAAAAATTCTAAGTGTCAAAAAAATTCTAAGTGTCAAAAAAAATTCTAAGTGTCAAAAAGAATTCTAAGTGTCAAAAAAAATTCTAAGTGTCAAAAAGAATTCTAAGTGTCAAAAAAAATTCTAAGTGTCAAAAAAAATTCTAAGTGTCAAAAAAAATTCTAAGTGTCAAAAAAAATTCTAAGTGTCAAAAAAATTCTAAGTGTCAAAAAAAATTCTAAGTGTCAAAAAAAATTCTAAGTGTCAAAAAAAATTCTAAGTGTCAAAAAAAATTCTAAGTGTCAAAAAAATTCTAAGTGTCAAAAAAAATTCTAAGTGTCAAAAAAAATTCTAAGTGTCAAAAAAAATTCTAAGTGTCAAAAAGAATTCTAAGTGTCAAAAAAAATTCTAAGTGTCAGAAAGGGAAATGAGTAACCAAGAAGAGAAATGAGTAACCAAGAAATCAGTAACCAACAGGAGAAATGAGTAACCAAGAAGAGAAATGAGTAACCAAGAAATCAGTAACCAACAGGAGAAATGAGTAACCAACGGGAGAAATGAGTAACCAACGGGAGAAATGAGTAACCAACGGGAGAAGTCAGTAACCAACGGGAGAAATCAGTAACCAAAGGGAGAAGTCAGTAACCAACGGGAGAAATCAGTAACCAACAAGAGAAATGAGTAACCAACGGGAGAAATCAGTAACCAAAGGGAGAAGTCAGTAACCAACGGGAGAAATCAGTAACCAAGCTTATTTTTGGTTGGTTACTGACTTCTCCGTTCAACTTGGAGCTGCCCTTGTGCACGATCAAGGAGGGGTATTATCCGCCACGGTGGCTTAATTTTCGCCTAAGGGGAGCGATTTGGAGGCCGTGGCCGGGTGAGGCGCGCCTTTCGAAGGGGAGGGATTTGAATTTCGGCTGCATTGAGGGTAGCTGCCCGCTGTTGTGGGTTTTTGGAGCCTGAGCCCGTTCAACTTGGAGCTGCCCTTGTGCACGATCAAGGAGGGGTATTATCGGCCACGGGGGCTTAATTTTCGCCTAAGGGGAGCGATTTGGAGGCCGTGGCCGGGTGAGGCGCGCCTCTCGAAGGGGAGGGATTTGAATTTCGGCTGCATTGAGGGTAGCTGCCCGCTGTTGTGGGTTTTTGGAGCCTGAGCCCGTTCAACTTGGAGCTGCCCTTGTGCACGATCAAGGAGGGGTATTATCCGCCACGGGGGCTTAATTTTCGCCTAAGGGGAGCGATTTGGAGGCCGTGGCCGGGTGAGGCGCGCCTTTCGAAGGGGAGGGATTTGAATTTCGGCTGCATTGAGGGTAGCTGCCCGCTGTTGTGGGTTTTTGGAGCCTGAGCCCGTTCAACTTGGAGCTGCCCTTGTGCACGATCAAGGAGGGGTATTATCGGCCACGGGGGCTTAATTTTCGCCTAAGGGGAGCGATTTGGAGGCCGTGGCCGGGTGAGGCGCGCCTCTCGAAGGGGAGGGATTTGAATTTCGGCTGCATTGAGGGTAGCTGCCCGCTGTTGTGGGTTTTTGGAGCCTGAGCCCGTTCAACTTGGAGCTGCCCTTGTGCACGATCAAGGAGGGGTATTATCGGCCACGGGGGCTTAATTTTCGCCTAAGGGGAGCGATTTGGAGGCCGTGGCCGGGTGAGGCGCGCCTCTCGAAGGGGAGGGATTTGAATTTCGGCTGCATTGAGGGTAGCTGCCCGCTGTTGTGGGTTTTTGGAGCCTGAGCCCGTTCAACTTGGAGCTGCCCTTGTGCACGATCAAGGAGGGGTATTATCGGCCACGGGGGCTTAATTTTCGCCTAAGGGGAGCGATTTGGAGGCCGTGGCCGGGTGAGGCGCGCCTCTCGAAGGGGAGGGATTTGAATTTCGGCTGCATTGAGGGTAGCTGCCCCGCTGTGGTGGTTTTTCGGAGCCTGAGCCCGAGCGGGGCGTCGGTTCCCGAGGTGGGCAGGAGTCGCTGTGCCCGTGAGGCTGCCTGGCCGAGTCGGAGTGCTGTGGGACGGCGGGGAGCGGGTTTTCCCGGGCGAGGGGGCGATCCCGAGGAAGGGGAGCGATTTGGAGGCCGTGGCCGGGTGAGGCGCGCCTTTCGGAGGGGAGGAATTTGAATTTCGGCTGCATTGAGGGTAGCTGCCCGCTGTTGTGGGTTTTTGGAGCCTGAGCCCGAGCGGGGCGTCGGTTCCCGAGGTGGGCAGGAGTCGCTGTGCCCGTGAGGCTGCCTGGCCGAGTCGGAGTGCTGTGGGACGGCGGGGAGCGGGTTTTCCCGGGCGAGGGGCCGATCCCGAGGAAGGGGAGCAGTTCCGAGGCCGTGGCCGGGTGAGGCGCGCCTTTCGGAGGGGAGGAGTTTGAATTTCGGCTGCATTGAGGGTAGCTGCCCCGCTGTGGTGGTTTTTCGGAGCCTGAGCCCGAGCGGGGCGTCGGTTCCCGAGGTGGGCAGGAGTCGCTGTGCCCGTGAGGCTGCCTGGCCGAGTCGGAGTGCTGTGGGACGGCGGGGAGCGGTTTTTCCCGGGCGAGGGGGCGACCCCGAGGAACTCGGCCGGCGGGGAGGCGTTCCGGCCCGGGCGAGGGGCGCGGACCTGACCGGAGACGTCCAAAACCTTGAAAGGGGTAAGCGGGAAAAGGTCAGCAAAGTGCCCGAAGCAGTAAGGCGAAAAAGCCGTCGGAACCTCCGAAAATGTCCAAAAGCGTGAAATCAGTAACCAGGAAAATGCATAAAAATGGCCAAAAGTGTGAAATCAGTAAGCAGGAAAAGTCGGGAAAAGTGTCTAAAAATGCTTGGAAATCTGAGGAAAATGCCCGAAAATGAGGCCCCTCGGTCGGGAGGAGGAAGTCGAAAATCCCCGTGCCCGACGAGGGAAGTCAGTAACCAGAAGGAAAAACTTAGAAAAAAATTCTAAGTGTCAAAAAAAATTCTAAGTGTCAAAAAAAATTCTAAGTGTCAAAAAAAATTCTAAGTGTCAAAAAGAATTCTAAGTGTCAAAAAAATTCTAAGTGTCAAAAAAATTCTAAGTGTCAAAAAAAATTCTAAGTGTCAAAAAGAATTCTAAGTGTCAAAAAAAATTCTAAGTGTCAAAAAAAATTCTAAGTGTCAAAAAAAATTCTAAGTGTCAAAAAAAATTCTAAGTGTCAAAAAAATTCTAAGTGTCAAAAAAAATTCTAAGTGTCAAAAAAAATTCTAAGTGTCAAAAAAAATTCTAAGTGTCAAAAAAAATTCTAAGTGTCAAAAAAATTCTAAGTGTCAAAAAAAATTCTAAGTGTCAAAAAAAATTCTAAGTGTCAAAAAAAATTCTAAGTGTCAAAAAGAATTCTAAGTGTCAAAAAAAATTCTAAGTGTCAGAAAGGGAAATGAGTAACCAAGAAGAGAAATGAGTAACCAAGAAATCAGTAACCAACAGGAGAAATGAGTAACCAAGAAGAGAAATGAGTAACCAAGAAATCAGTAACCAACAGGAGAAATGAGTAACCAACGGGAGAAATGAGTAACCAACGGGAGAAATGAGTAACCAACGGGAGAAGTCAGTAACCAACGGGAGAAATCAGTAACCAAAGGGAGAAGTCAGTAACCAACGGGAGAAATCAGTAACCAACAAGAGAAATGAGTAACCAACGGGAGAAATCAGTAACCAAAGGGAGAAGTCAGTAACCAACGGGAGAAATCAGTAACCAAGCTTATTTTTGGTTGGTTACTGACTTCTCCGTTCAACTTGGAGCTGCCCTTGTGCACGATCAAGGAGGGGTATTATCCGCCACGGGGGCTTAATTTTCGCCTAAGGGGAGCGATTTGGAGGCCGTGGCCGGGTGAGGCGCGCCTTTCGAAGGGGAGGGATTTGAATTTCGGCTGCATTGAGGGTAGCTGCCCGCTGTTGTGGGTTTTTGGAGCCTGAGCCCGTTCAACTTGGAGCTGCCCTTGTGCACGATCAAGGAGGGGTATTATCGGCCACGGGGGCTTAATTTTCGCCTAAGGGGAGCGATTTGGAGGCCGTGGCCGGGTGAGGCGCGCCTCTCGAAGGGGAGGGATTTGAATTTCGGCTGCATTGAGGGTAGCTGCCCGCTGTTGTGGGTTTTTGGAGCCTGAGCCCGTTCAACTTGGAGCTGCCCTTGTGCACGATCAAGGAGGGGTATTATCCGCCACGGGGGCTTAATTTTCGCCTAAGGGGAGCGATTTGGAGGCCGTGGCCGGGTGAGGCGCGCCTTTCGAAGGGGAGGGATTTGAATTTCGGCTGCATTGAGGGTAGCTGCCCGCTGTTGTGGGTTTTTGGAGCCTGAGCCCGTTCAACTTGGAGCTGCCCTTGTGCACGATCAAGGAGGGGTATTATCGGCCACGGGGGCTTAATTTTCGCCTAAGGGGAGCGATTTGGAGGCCGTGGCCGGGTGAGGCGCGCCTCTCGAAGGGGAGGGATTTGAATTTCGGCTGCATTGAGGGTAGCTGCCCGCTGTTGTGGGTTTTTGGAGCCTGAGCCCGTTCAACTTGGAGCTGCCCTTGTGCACGATCAAGGAGGGGTATTATCGGCCACGGGGGCTTAATTTTCGCCTAAGGGGAGCGATTTGGAGGCCGTGGCCGGGTGAGGCGCGCCTCTCGAAGGGGAGGGATTTGAATTTCGGCTGCATTGAGGGTAGCTGCCCGCTGTTGTGGGTTTTTGGAGCCTGAGCCCGTTCAACTTGGAGCTGCCCTTGTGCACGATCAAGGAGGGGTATTATCGGCCACGGGGGCTTAATTTTCGCCTAAGGGGAGCGATTTGGAGGCCGTGGCCGGGTGAGGCGCGCCTCTCGAAGGGGAGGGATTTGAATTTCGGCTGCATTGAGGGTAGCTGCCCCGCTGTGGTGGTTTTTCGGAGCCTGAGCCCGAGCGGGGCGTCGGTTCCCGAGGTGGGCAGGAGTCGCTGTGCCCGTGAGGCTGCCTGGCCGAGTCGGAGTGCTGTGGGACGGCGGGGAGCGGGTTTTCCCGGGCGAGGGGGCGATCCCGAGGAAGGGGAGCGATTTGGAGGCCGTGGCCGGGTGAGGCGCGCCTTTCGGAGGGGAGGAATTTGAATTTCGGCTGCATTGAGGGTAGCTGCCCGCTGTTGTGGGTTTTTGGAGCCTGAGCCCGAGCGGGGCGTCGGTTCCCGAGGTGGGCAGGAGTCGCTGTGCCCGTGAGGCTGCCTGGCCGAGTCGGAGTGCTGTGGGACGGCGGGGAGCGGGTTTTCCCGGGCGAGGGGCCGATCCCGAGGAAGGGGAGCAGTTCCGAGGCCGTGGCCGGGTGAGGCGCGCCTTTCGGAGGGGAGGAGTTTGAATTTCGGCTGCATTGAGGGTAGCTGCCCCGCTGTGGTGGTTTTTCGGAGCCTGAGCCCGAGCGGGGCGTCGGTTCCCGAGGTGGGCAGGAGTCGCTGTGCCCGTGAGGCTGCCTGGCCGAGTCGGAGTGCTGTGGGACGGCGGGGAGCGGTTTTTCCCGGGCGAGGGGGCGACCCCGAGGAACTCGGCCGGCGGGGAGGCGTTCCGGCCCGGGCGAGGGGCGCGGACCTGACCGGAGACGTCCAAAACCTTGAAAGGGGTAAGCGGGAAAAGGTCAGCAAAGTGCCCGAAGCAGTAAGGCGAAAAAGCCGTCGGAACCTCCGAAAATGTCCAAAAGCGTGAAATCAGTAACCAGGAAAATGCATAAAAATGGCCAAAAGTGTGAAATCAGTAAGCAGGAAAAGTCGGGAAAAGTGTCTAAAAATGCTTGGAAATCTGAGGAAAATGCCCGAAAATGAGGCCCCTCGGTCGGGAGGAGGAAGTCGAAAATCCCCGTGCCCGACGAGGGAAGTCAGTAACCAGAAGGAAAAACTTAGAAAAAAATTCTAAGTGTCAAAAAAAATTCTAAGTGTCAAAAAAAATTCTAAGTGTCAAAAAAAATTCTAAGTGTCAAAAAGAATTCTAAGTGTCAAAAAAATTCTAAGTGTCAAAAAAATTCTAAGTGTCAAAAAAAATTCTAAGTGTCAAAAAGAATTCTAAGTGTCAAAAAAAATTCTAAGTGTCAAAAAAAATTCTAAGTGTCAAAAAAAATTCTAAGTGTCAAAAAAATTCTAAGTGTCAAAAAAAATTCTAAGTGTCAAAAAAAATTCTAAGTGTCAAAAAAAATTCTAAGTGTCAAAAAAAATTCTAAGTGTCAAAAAAATTCTAAGTGTCAAAAAAAATTCTAAGTGTCAAAAAAAATTCTAAGTGTCAAAAAAAATTCTAAGTGTCAAAAAGAATTCTAAGTGTCAAAAAAAATTCTAAGTGTCAGAAAGGGAAATGAGTAACCAAGAAGAGAAATGAGTAACCAAGAAATCAGTAACCAACAGGAGAAATGAGTAACCAAGAAGAGAAATGAGTAACCAAGAAATCAGTAACCAACAGGAGAAATGAGTAACCAACGGGAGAAATGAGTAACCAACGGGAGAAATGAGTAACCAACGGGAGAAGTCAGTAACCAACGGGAGAAATCAGTAACCAAAGGGAGAAGTCAGTAACCAACGGGAGAAATCAGTAACCAACAAGAGAAATGAGTAACCAACGGGAGAAATCAGTAACCAAAGGGAGAAGTCAGTAACCAACGGGAGAAATCAGTAACCAAGCTTATTTTTGGTTGGTTACTGACTTCTCCGTTCAACTTGGAGCTGCCCTTGTGCACGATCAAGGAGGGGTATTATCCGCCACGGGGGCTTAATTTTCGCCTAAGGGGAGCGATTTGGAGGCCGTGGCCGGGTGAGGCGCGCCTTTCGAAGGGGAGGGATTTGAATTTCGGCTGCATTGAGGGTAGCTGCCCGCTGTTGTGGGTTTTTGGAGCCTGAGCCCGTTCAACTTGGAGCTGCCCTTGTGCACGATCAAGGAGGGGTATTATCGGCCACGGGGGCTTAATTTTCGCCTAAGGGGAGCGATTTGGAGGCCGTGGCCGGGTGAGGCGCGCCTCTCGAAGGGGAGGGATTTGAATTTCGGCTGCATTGAGGGTAGCTGCCCGCTGTTGTGGGTTTTTGGAGCCTGAGCCCGTTCAACTTGGAGCTGCCCTTGTGCACGATCAAGGAGGGGTATTATCCGCCACGGGGGCTTAATTTTCGCCTAAGGGGAGCGATTTGGAGGCCGTGGCCGGGTGAGGCGCGCCTCTCGAAGGGGAGGGATTTGAATTTCGGCTGCATTGAGGGTAGCTGCCCGCTGTTGTGGGTTTTTGGAGCCTGAGCCCGTTCAACTTGGAGCTGCCCTTGTGCACGATCAAGGAGGGGTATTATCGGCCACGGGGGCTTAATTTTCGCCTAAGGGGAGCGATTTGGAGGCCGTGGCCGGGTGAGGCGCGCCTCTCGAAGGGGAGGGATTTGAATTTCGGCTGCATTGAGGGTAGCTGCCCGCTGTTGTGGGTTTTTGGAGCCTGAGCCCGTTCAACTTGGAGCTGCCCTTGTGCACGATCAAGGAGGGGTATTATCCGCCACGGGGGCTTAATTTTCGCCTAAGGGGAGCGATTTGGAGGCCGTGGCCGGGTGAGGCGCGCCTCTCGAAGGGGAGGGATTTGAATTTCGGCTGCATTGAGGGTAGCTGCCCGCTGTTGTGGGTTTTTGGAGCCTGAGCCCGTTCAACTTGGAGCTGCCCTTGTGCACGATCAAGGAGGGGTATTATCGGCCACGGGGGCTTAATTTTCGCCTAAGGGGAGCGATTTGGAGGCCGTGGCCGGGTGAGGCGCGCCTCTCGAAGGGGAGGGATTTGAATTTCGGCTGCATTGAGGGTAGCTGCCCGCTGTTGTGGGTTTTTGGAGCCTGAGCCCGTTCAACTTGGAGCTGCCCTTGTGCACGATCAAGGAGGGGTATTATCGGCCACGGGGGCTTAATTTTCGCCTAAGGGGAGCGATTTGGAGGCCGTGGCCGGGTGAGGCGCGCCTCTCGAAGGGGAGGGATTTGAATTTCGGCTGCATTGAGGGTAGCTGCCCGCTGTTGTGGGTTTTTGGAGCCTGAGCCCGTTCAACTTGGAGCTGCCCTTGTGCACGATCAAGGAGGGGTATTATCGGCCACGGGGGCTTAATTTTCGCCTAAGGGGAGCGATTTGGAGGCCGTGGCCGGGTGAGGCGCGCCTCTCGAAGGGGAGGGATTTGAATTTCGGCTGCATTGAGGGTAGCTGCCCCGCTGTGGTGGTTTTTCGGAGCCTGAGCCCGAGCGGGGCGTCGGTTCCCGAGGTGGGCAGGAGTCGCTGTGCCCGTGAGGCTGCCTGGCCGAGTCGGAGTGCTGTGGGACGGCGGGGAGCGGGTTTTCCCGGGCGAGGGGGCGATCCCGAGGAAGGGGAGCGATTTGGAGGCCGTGGCCGGGTGAGGCGCGCCTTTCGGAGGGGAGGAATTTGAATTTCGGCTGCATTGAGGGTAGCTGCCCGCTGTTGTGGGTTTTTGGAGCCTGAGCCCGAGCGGGGCGTCGGTTCCCGAGGTGGGCAGGAGTCGCTGTGCCCGTGAGGCTGCCTGGCCGAGTCGGAGTGCTGTGGGACGGCGGGGAGCGGGTTTTCCCGGGCGAGGGGCCGATCCCGAGGAAGGGGAGCAGTTCCGAGGCCGTGGCCGGGTGAGGCGCGCCTTTCGGAGGGGAGGAGTTTGAATTTCGGCTGCATTGAGGGTAGCTGCCCCGCTGTGGTGGTTTTTCGGAGCCTGAGCCCGAGCGGGGCGTCGGTTCCCGAGGTGGGCAGGAGTCGCTGTGCCCGTGAGGCTGCCTGGCCGAGTCGGAGTGCTGTGGGACGGCGGGGAGCGGTTTTTCCCGGGCGAGGGGGCGACCCCGAGGAACTCGGCCGGCGGGGAGGCGTTCCGGCCCGGGCGAGGGGCGCGGACCTGACCGGAGACGTCCAAAACCTTGAAAGGGGTAAGCGGGAAAAGGTCAGCAAAGTGCCCGAAGCAGTAAGGCGAAAAAGCCGTCGGAACCTCCGAAAATGTCCAAAAGCGTGAAATCAGTAACCAGGAAAATGCATAAAAATGGCCAAAAGTGTGAAATCAGTAAGCAGGAAAAGTCGGGAAAAGTGTCTAAAAATGCTTGGAAATCTGAGGAAAATGCCCGAAAATGAGGCCCCTCGGTCGGGAGGAGGAAGTCGAAAATCCCCGTGCCCGACGAGGGAAGTCAGTAACCAGAAGGAAAAACTTAGAAAAAAATTCTAAGTGTCAAAAAAAATTCTAAGTGTCAAAAAAAATTCTAAGTGTCAAAAAAAATTCTAAGTGTCAAAAAGAATTCTAAGTGTCAAAAAAATTCTAAGTGTCAAAAAAATTCTAAGTGTCAAAAAAAATTCTAAGTGTCAAAAAGAATTCTAAGTGTCAAAAAAAATTCTAAGTGTCAAAAAAAATTCTAAGTGTCAAAAAAAATTCTAAGTGTCAAAAAAAATTCTAAGTGTCAAAAAAATTCTAAGTGTCAAAAAAAATTCTAAGTGTCAAAAAAAATTCTAAGTGTCAAAAAAAATTCTAAGTGTCAAAAAAAATTCTAAGTGTCAAAAAAATTCTAAGTGTCAAAAAAAATTCTAAGTGTCAAAAAAAATTCTAAGTGTCAAAAAAAATTCTAAGTGTCAAAAAGAATTCTAAGTGTCAAAAAAAATTCTAAGTGTCAGAAAGGGAAATGAGTAACCAAGAAGAGAAATGAGTAACCAAGAAATCAGTAACCAACAGGAGAAATGAGTAACCAAGAAGAGAAATGAGTAACCAAGAAATCAGTAACCAACAGGAGAAATGAGTAACCAACGGGAGAAATGAGTAACCAACGGGAGAAATGAGTAACCAACGGGAGAAGTCAGTAACCAACGGGAGAAATCAGTAACCAAAGGGAGAAGTCAGTAACCAACGGGAGAAATCAGTAACCAACAAGAGAAATGAGTAACCAACGGGAGAAATCAGTAACCAAAGGGAGAAGTCAGTAACCAACGGGAGAAATCAGTAACCAAGCTTATTTTTGGTTGGTTACTGACTTCTCCGTTCAACTTGGAGCTGCCCTTGTGCACGATCAAGGAGGGGTATTATCCGCCACGGGGGCTTAATTTTCGCCTAAGGGGAGCGATTTGGAGGCCGTGGCCGGGTGAGGCGCGCCTTTCGAAGGGGAGGGATTTGAATTTCGGCTGCATTGAGGGTAGCTGCCCGCTGTTGTGGGTTTTTGGAGCCTGAGCCCGTTCAACTTGGAGCTGCCCTTGTGCACGATCAAGGAGGGGTATTATCGGCCACGGGGGCTTAATTTTCGCCTAAGGGGAGCGATTTGGAGGCCGTGGCCGGGTGAGGCGCGCCTCTCGAAGGGGAGGGATTTGAATTTCGGCTGCATTGAGGGTAGCTGCCCGCTGTTGTGGGTTTTTGGAGCCTGAGCCCGTTCAACTTGGAGCTGCCCTTGTGCACGATCAAGGAGGGGTATTATCGGCCACGGGGGCTTAATTTTCGCCTAAGGGGAGCGATTTGGAGGCCGTGGCCGGGTGAGGCGCGCCTCTCGAAGGGGAGGGATTTGAATTTCGGCTGCATTGAGGGTAGCTGCCCCGCTGTGGTGGTTTTTCGGAGCCTGAGCCCGAGCGGGGCGTCGGTTCCCGAGGTGGGCAGGAGTCGCTGTGCCCGTGAGGCTGCCTGGCCGAGTCGGAGTGCTGTGGGACGGCGGGGAGCGGGTTTTCCCGGGCGAGGGGGCGATCCCGAGGAAGGGGAGCGATTTGGAGGCCGTGGCCGGGTGAGGCGCGCCTTTCGGAGGGGAGGAATTTGAATTTCGGCTGCATTGAGGGTAGCTGCCCGCTGTTGTGGGTTTTTGGAGCCTGAGCCCGAGCGGGGCGTCGGTTCCCGAGGTGGGCAGGAGTCGCTGTGCCCGTGAGGCTGCCTGGCCGAGTCGGAGTGCTGTGGGACGGCGGGGAGCGGGTTTTCCCGGGCGAGGGGCCGATCCCGAGGAAGGGGAGCAGTTCCGAGGCCGTGGCCGGGTGAGGCGCGCCTTTCGGAGGGGAGGAGTTTGAATTTCGGCTGCATTGAGGGTAGCTGCCCCGCTGTGGTGGTTTTTCGGAGCCTGAGCCCGAGCGGGGCGTCGGTTCCCGAGGTGGGCAGGAGTCGCTGTGCCCGTGAGGCTGCCTGGCCGAGTCGGAGTGCTGTGGGACGGCGGGGAGCGGTTTTTCCCGGGCGAGGGGGCGACCCCGAGGAACTCGGCCGGCGGGGAGGCGTTCCGGCCCGGGCGAGGGGCGCGGACCTGACCGGAGACGTCCAAAACCTTGAAAGGGGTAAGCGGGAAAAGGTCAGCAAAGTGCCCGAAGCAGTAAGGCGAAAAAGCCGTCGGAACCTCCGAAAATGTCCAAAAGCGTGAAATCAGTAACCAGGAAAATGCATAAAAATGGCCAAAAGTGTGAAATCAGTAAGCAGGAAAAGTCGGGAAAAGTGTCTAAAAATGCTTGGAAATCTGAGGAAAATGCCCGAAAATGAGGCCCCTCGGTCGGGAGGAGGAAGTCGAAAATCCCCGTGCCCGACGAGGGAAGTCAGTAACCAGAAGGAAAAACTTAGAAAAAAATTCTAAGTGTCAAAAAAAATTCTAAGTGTCAAAAAAAATTCTAAGTGTCAAAAAAAATTCTAAGTGTCAAAAAGAATTCTAAGTGTCAAAAAAATTCTAAGTGTCAAAAAAATTCTAAGTGTCAAAAAAAATTCTAAGTGTCAAAAAGAATTCTAAGTGTCAAAAAAAATTCTAAGTGTCAAAAAAAATTCTAAGTGTCAAAAAAAATTCTAAGTGTCAAAAAAAATTCTAAGTGTCAAAAAAATTCTAAGTGTCAAAAAAAATTCTAAGTGTCAAAAAAAATTCTAAGTGTCAAAAAAAATTCTAAGTGTCAAAAAAAATTCTAAGTGTCAAAAAAATTCTAAGTGTCAAAAAAAATTCTAAGTGTCAAAAAAAATTCTAAGTGTCAAAAAAAATTCTAAGTGTCAAAAAGAATTCTAAGTGTCAAAAAAAATTCTAAGTGTCAGAAAGGGAAATGAGTAACCAAGAAGAGAAATGAGTAACCAAGAAATCAGTAACCAACAGGAGAAATGAGTAACCAAGAAGAGAAATGAGTAACCAAGAAATCAGTAACCAACAGGAGAAATGAGTAACCAACGGGAGAAATGAGTAACCAACGGGAGAAATGAGTAACCAACGGGAGAAGTCAGTAACCAACGGGAGAAATCAGTAACCAAAGGGAGAAGTCAGTAACCAACGGGAGAAATCAGTAACCAACAAGAGAAATGAGTAACCAACGGGAGAAATCAGTAACCAAAGGGAGAAGTCAGTAACCAACGGGAGAAATCAGTAACCAAGCTTATTTTTGGTTGGTTACTGACTTCTCCGTTCAACTTGGAGCTGCCCTTGTGCACGATCAAGGAGGGGTATTATCCGCCACGGGGGCTTAATTTTCGCCTAAGGGGAGCGATTTGGAGGCCGTGGCCGGGTGAGGCGCGCCTTTCGAAGGGGAGGGATTTGAATTTCGGCTGCATTGAGGGTAGCTGCCCGCTGTTGTGGGTTTTTGGAGCCTGAGCCCGTTCAACTTGGAGCTGCCCTTGTGCACGATCAAGGAGGGGTATTATCGGCCACGGGGGCTTAATTTTCGCCTAAGGGGAGCGATTTGGAGGCCGTGGCCGGGTGAGGCGCGCCTCTCGAAGGGGAGGGATTTGAATTTCGGCTGCATTGAGGGTAGCTGCCCGCTGTTGTGGGTTTTTGGAGCCTGAGCCCGTTCAACTTGGAGCTGCCCTTGTGCACGATCAAGGAGGGGTATTATCCGCCACGGGGGCTTAATTTTCGCCTAAGGGGAGCGATTTGGAGGCCGTGGCCGGGTGAGGCGCGCCTCTCGAAGGGGAGGGATTTGAATTTCGGCTGCATTGAGGGTAGCTGCCCGCTGTTGTGGGTTTTTGGAGCCTGAGCCCGTTCAACTTGGAGCTGCCCTTGTGCACGATCAAGGAGGGGTATTATCGGCCACGGGGGCTTAATTTTCGCCTAAGGGGAGCGATTTGGAGGCCGTGGCCGGGTGAGGCGCGCCTCTCGAAGGGGAGGGATTTGAATTTCGGCTGCATTGAGGGTAGCTGCCCGCTGTTGTGGGTTTTTGGAGCCTGAGCCCGTTCAACTTGGAGCTGCCCTTGTGCACGATCAAGGAGGGGTATTATCGGCCACGGGGGCTTAATTTTCGCCTAAGGGGAGCGATTTGGAGGCCGTGGCCGGGTGAGGCGCGCCTCTCGAAGGGGAGGGATTTGAATTTCGGCTGCATTGAGGGTAGCTGCCCGCTGTTGTGGGTTTTTGGAGCCTGAGCCCGTTCAACTTGGAGCTGCCCTTGTGCACGATCAAGGAGGGGTATTATCGGCCACGGGGGCTTAATTTTCGCCTAAGGGGAGCGATTTGGAGGCCGTGGCCGGGTGAGGCGCGCCTCTCGAAGGGGAGGGATTTGAATTTCGGCTGCATTGAGGGTAGCTGCCCCGCTGTGGTGGTTTTTCGGAGCCTGAGCCCGAGCGGGGCGTCGGTTCCCGAGGTGGGCAGGAGTCGCTGTGCCCGTGAGGCTGCCTGGCCGAGTCGGAGTGCTGTGGGACGGCGGGGAGCGGGTTTTCCCGGGCGAGGGGGCGATCCCGAGGAAGGGGAGCGATTTGGAGGCCGTGGCCGGGTGAGGCGCGCCTTTCGGAGGGGAGGAATTTGAATTTCGGCTGCATTGAGGGTAGCTGCCCGCTGTTGTGGGTTTTTGGAGCCTGAGCCCGAGCGGGGCGTCGGTTCCCGAGGTGGGCAGGAGTCGCTGTGCCCGTGAGGCTGCCTGGCCGAGTCGGAGTGCTGTGGGACGGCGGGGAGCGGGTTTTCCCGGGCGAGGGGACGATCCCGAGGAAGGGGAGCAGTTCCGAGGCCGTGGCCGGGTGAGGCGCGCCTCTCGAAGGGGAGGGATTTGAATTTCGGCTGCATTGAGGGTAGCTGCCCGCTGTTGTGGGTTTTTGGAGCCTGAGCCCGTTCAACTTGGAGCTGCCCTTGTGCACGATCAAGGAGGGGTATTATCCGCCACGGGGGCTTAATTTTCGCCTAAGGGGAGCGATTTGGAGGCCGTGGCCGGGTGAGGCGCGCCTCTCGAAGGGGAGGGATTTGAATTTCGGCTGCATTGAGGGTAGCTGCCCGCTGTTGTGGGTTTTTGGAGCCTGAGCCCGTTCAACTTGGAGCTGCCCTTGTGCACGATCAAGGAGGGGTATTATCGGCCACGGGGGCTTAATTTTCGCCTAAGGGGAGCGATTTGGAGGCCGTGGCCGGGTGAGGCGCGCCTCTCGAAGGGGAGGGATTTGAATTTCGGCTGCATTGAGGGTAGCTGCCCGCTGTTGTGGGTTTTTGGAGCCTGAGCCCGTTCAACTTGGAGCTGCCCTTGTGCACGATCAAGGAGGGGTATTATCCGCCACGGGGGCTTAATTTTCGCCTAAGGGGAGCGATTTGGAGGCCGTGGCCGGGTGAGGCGCGCCTCTCGAAGGGGAGGGATTTGAATTTCGGCTGCATTGAGGGTAGCTGCCCGCTGTTGTGGGTTTTTGGAGCCTGAGCCCGTTCAACTTGGAGCTGCCCTTGTGCACGATCAAGGAGGGGTATTATCGGCCACGGGGGCTTAATTTTCGCCTAAGGGGAGCGATTTGGAGGCCGTGGCCGGGTGAGGCGCGCCTCTCGAAGGGGAGGGATTTGAATTTCGGCTGCATTGAGGGTAGCTGCCCGCTGTTGTGGGTTTTTGGAGCCTGAGCCCGTTCAACTTGGAGCTGCCCTTGTGCACGATCAAGGAGGGGTATTATCGGCCACGGGGGCTTAATTTTCGCCTAAGGGGAGCGATTTGGAGGCCGTGGCCGGGTGAGGCGCGCCTCTCGAAGGGGAGGGATTTGAATTTCGGCTGCATTGAGGGTAGCTGCCCGCTGTTGTGGGTTTTTGGAGCCTGAGCCCGTTCAACTTGGAGCTGCCCTTGTGCACGATCAAGGAGGGGTATTATCGGCCACGGGGGCTTAATTTTCGCCTAAGGGGAGCGATTTGGAGGCCGTGGCCGGGTGAGGCGCGCCTCTCGAAGGGGAGGGATTTGAATTTCGGCTGCATTGAGGGTAGCTGCCCCGCTGTGGTGGTTTTTCGGAGCCTGAGCCCGAGCGGGGCGTCGGTTCCCGAGGTGGGCAGGAGTCGCTGTGCCCGTGAGGCTGCCTGGCCGAGTCGGAGTGCTGTGGGACGGCGGGGAGCGGGTTTTCCCGGGCGAGGGGGCGATCCCGAGGAAGGGGAGCGATTTGGAGGCCGTGGCCGGGTGAGGCGCGCCTTTCGGAGGGGAGGAATTTGAATTTCGGCTGCATTGAGGGTAGCTGCCCGCTGTTGTGGGTTTTTGGAGCCTGAGCCCGAGCGGGGCGTCGGTTCCCGAGGTGGGCAGGAGTCGCTGTGCCCGTGAGGCTGCCTGGCCGAGTCGGAGTGCTGTGGGACGGCGGGGAGCGGGTTTTCCCGGGCGAGGGGCCGATCCCGAGGAAGGGGAGCAGTTCCGAGGCCGTGGCCGGGTGAGGCGCGCCTTTCGGAGGGGAGGAGTTTGAATTTCGGCTGCATTGAGGGTAGCTGCCCCGCTGTGGTGGTTTTTCGGAGCCTGAGCCCGAGCGGGGCGTCGGTTCCCGAGGTGGGCAGGAGTCGCTGTGCCCGTGAGGCTGCCTGGCCGAGTCGGAGTGCTGTGGGACGGCGGGGAGCGGTTTTTCCCGGGCGAGGGGGCGACCCCGAGGAACTCGGCCGGCGGGGAGGCGTTCCGGCCCGGGCGAGGGGCGCGGACCTGACCGGAGACGTCCAAAACCTTGAAAGGGGTAAGCGGGAAAAGGTCAGCAAAGTGCCCGAAGCAGTAAGGCGAAAAAGCCGTCGGAACCTCCGAAAATGTCCAAAAGCGTGAAATCAGTAACCAGGAAAATGCATAAAAATGGCCAAAAGTGTGAAATCAGTAAGCAGGAAAAGTCGGGAAAAGTGTCTAAAAATGCTTGGAAATCTGAGGAAAATGCCCGAAAATGAGGCCCCTCGGTCGGGAGGAGGAAGTCGAAAATCCCCGTGCCCGACGAGGGAAGTCAGTAACCAGAAGGAAAAACTTAGAAAAAAATTCTAAGTGTCAAAAAAAATTCTAAGTGTCAAAAAAAATTCTAAGTGTCAAAAAAAATTCTAAGTGTCAAAAAGAATTCTAAGTGTCAAAAAAATTCTAAGTGTCAAAAAAATTCTAAGTGTCAAAAAAAATTCTAAGTGTCAAAAAGAATTCTAAGTGTCAAAAAAAATTCTAAGTGTCAAAAAAAATTCTAAGTGTCAAAAAAAATTCTAAGTGTCAAAAAAAATTCTAAGTGTCAAAAAAATTCTAAGTGTCAAAAAAAATTCTAAGTGTCAAAAAAAATTCTAAGTGTCAAAAAAAATTCTAAGTGTCAAAAAAAATTCTAAGTGTCAAAAAAATTCTAAGTGTCAAAAAAAATTCTAAGTGTCAAAAAAAATTCTAAGTGTCAAAAAAAATTCTAAGTGTCAAAAAGAATTCTAAGTGTCAAAAAAAATTCTAAGTGTCAGAAAGGGAAATGAGTAACCAAGAAGAGAAATGAGTAACCAAGAAATCAGTAACCAACAGGAGAAATGAGTAACCAAGAAGAGAAATGAGTAACCAAGAAATCAGTAACCAACAGGAGAAATGAGTAACCAACGGGAGAAATGAGTAACCAACGGGAGAAATGAGTAACCAACGGGAGAAGTCAGTAACCAACGGGAGAAATCAGTAACCAAAGGGAGAAGTCAGTAACCAACGGGAGAAATCAGTAACCAACAAGAGAAATGAGTAACCAACGGGAGAAATCAGTAACCAAAGGGAGAAGTCAGTAACCAACGGGAGAAATCAGTAACCAAGCTTATTTTTGGTTGGTTACTGACTTCTCCGTTCAACTTGGAGCTGCCCTTGTGCACGATCAAGGAGGGGTATTATCCGCCACGGGGGCTTAATTTTCGCCTAAGGGGAGCGATTTGGAGGCCGTGGCCGGGTGAGGCGCGCCTTTCGAAGGGGAGGGATTTGAATTTCGGCTGCATTGAGGGTAGCTGCCCGCTGTTGTGGGTTTTTGGAGCCTGAGCCCGTTCAACTTGGAGCTGCCCTTGTGCACGATCAAGGAGGGGTATTATCGGCCACGGGGGCTTAATTTTCGCCTAAGGGGAGCGATTTGGAGGCCGTGGCCGGGTGAGGCGCGCCTCTCGAAGGGGAGGGATTTGAATTTCGGCTGCATTGAGGGTAGCTGCCCGCTGTTGTGGGTTTTTGGAGCCTGAGCCCGTTCAACTTGGAGCTGCCCTTGTGCACGATCAAGGAGGGGTATTATCGGCCACGGGGGCTTAATTTTCGCCTAAGGGGAGCGATTTGGAGGCCGTGGCCGGGTGAGGCGCGCCTCTCGAAGGGGAGGGATTTGAATTTCGGCTGCATTGAGGGTAGCTGCCCCGCTGTGGTGGTTTTTCGGAGCCTGAGCCCGAGCGGGGCGTCGGTTCCCGAGGTGGGCAGGAGTCGCTGTGCCCGTGAGGCTGCCTGGCCGAGTCGGAGTGCTGTGGGACGGCGGGGAGCGGGTTTTCCCGGGCGAGGGGGCGATCCCGAGGAAGGGGAGCGATTTGGAGGCCGTGGCCGGGTGAGGCGCGCCTTTCGGAGGGGAGGAATTTGAATTTCGGCTGCATTGAGGGTAGCTGCCCGCTGTTGTGGGTTTTTGGAGCCTGAGCCCGAGCGGGGCGTCGGTTCCCGAGGTGGGCAGGAGTCGCTGTGCCCGTGAGGCTGCCTGGCCGAGTCGGAGTGCTGTGGGACGGCGGGGAGCGGGTTTTCCCGGGCGAGGGGCCGATCCCGAGGAAGGGGAGCAGTTCCGAGGCCGTGGCCGGGTGAGGCGCGCCTTTCGGAGGGGAGGAGTTTGAATTTCGGCTGCATTGAGGGTAGCTGCCCCGCTGTGGTGGTTTTTCGGAGCCTGAGCCCGAGCGGGGCGTCGGTTCCCGAGGTGGGCAGGAGTCGCTGTGCCCGTGAGGCTGCCTGGCCGAGTCGGAGTGCTGTGGGACGGCGGGGAGCGGTTTTTCCCGGGCGAGGGGGCGACCCCGAGGAACTCGGCCGGCGGGGAGGCGTTCCGGCCCGGGCGAGGGGCGCGGACCTGACCGGAGACGTCCAAAACCTTGAAAGGGGTAAGCGGGAAAAGGTCAGCAAAGTGCCCGAAGCAGTAAGGCGAAAAAGCCGTCGGAACCTCCGAAAATGTCCAAAAGCGTGAAATCAGTAACCAGGAAAATGCATAAAAATGGCCAAAAGTGTGAAATCAGTAAGCAGGAAAAGTCGGGAAAAGTGTCTAAAAATGCTTGGAAATCTGAGGAAAATGCCCGAAAATGAGGCCCCTCGGTCGGGAGGAGGAAGTCGAAAATCCCCGTGCCCGACGAGGGAAGTCAGTAACCAGAAGGAAAAACTTAGAAAAAAATTCTAAGTGTCAAAAAAAATTCTAAGTGTCAAAAAAAATTCTAAGTGTCAAAAAGAATTCTAAGTGTCAAAAAAATTCTAAGTGTCAAAAAAATTCTAAGTGTCAAAAAAAATTCTAAGTGTCAAAAAGAATTCTAAGTGTCAAAAAAAATTCTAAGTGTCAAAAAAAATTCTAAGTGTCAAAAAAAATTCTAAGTGTCAAAAAAAATTCTAAGTGTCAAAAAAATTCTAAGTGTCAAAAAAAATTCTAAGTGTCAAAAAAAATTCTAAGTGTCAAAAAAAATTCTAAGTGTCAAAAAAAATTCTAAGTGTCAAAAAAATTCTAAGTGTCAAAAAAAATTCTAAGTGTCAAAAAAAATTCTAAGTGTCAAAAAAAATTCTAAGTGTCAAAAAGAATTCTAAGTGTCAAAAAAAATTCTAAGTGTCAGAAAGGGAAATGAGTAACCAAGAAGAGAAATGAGTAACCAAGAAATCAGTAACCAACAGGAGAAATGAGTAACCAAGAAGAGAAATGAGTAACCAAGAAATCAGTAACCAACAGGAGAAATGAGTAACCAACGGGAGAAATGAGTAACCAACGGGAGAAATGAGTAACCAACGGGAGAAGTCAGTAACCAACGGGAGAAATCAGTAACCAAAGGGAGAAGTCAGTAACCAACGGGAGAAATCAGTAACCAACAAGAGAAATGAGTAACCAACGGGAGAAATCAGTAACCAAAGGGAGAAGTCAGTAACCAACGGGAGAAATCAGTAACCAAGCTTATTTTTGGTTGGTTACTGACTTCTCCGTTCAACTTGGAGCTGCCCTTGTGCACGATCAAGGAGGGGTATTATCCGCCACGGGGGCTTAATTTTCGCCTAAGGGGAGCGATTTGGAGGCCGTGGCCGGGTGAGGCGCGCCTTTCGAAGGGGAGGGATTTGAATTTCGGCTGCATTGAGGGTAGCTGCCCGCTGTTGTGGGTTTTTGGAGCCTGAGCCCGTTCAACTTGGAGCTGCCCTTGTGCACGATCAAGGAGGGGTATTATCGGCCACGGGGGCTTAATTTTCGCCTAAGGGGAGCGATTTGGAGGCCGTGGCCGGGTGAGGCGCGCCTCTCGAAGGGGAGGGATTTGAATTTCGGCTGCATTGAGGGTAGCTGCCCGCTGTTGTGGGTTTTTGGAGCCTGAGCCCGTTCAACTTGGAGCTGCCCTTGTGCACGATCAAGGAGGGGTATTATCCGCCACGGGGGCTTAATTTTCGCCTAAGGGGAGCGATTTGGAGGCCGTGGCCGGGTGAGGCGCGCCTCTCGAAGGGGAGGGATTTGAATTTCGGCTGCATTGAGGGTAGCTGCCCGCTGTTGTGGGTTTTTGGAGCCTGAGCCCGTTCAACTTGGAGCTGCCCTTGTGCACGATCAAGGAGGGGTATTATCGGCCACGGGGGCTTAATTTTCGCCTAAGGGGAGCGATTTGGAGGCCGTGGCCGGGTGAGGCGCGCCTCTCGAAGGGGAGGGATTTGAATTTCGGCTGCATTGAGGGTAGCTGCCCGCTGTTGTGGGTTTTTGGAGCCTGAGCCCGTTCAACTTGGAGCTGCCCTTGTGCACGTTCAAGGAGGGGTATTATCGGCCACGGGGGCTTAATTTTCGCCTAAGGGGAGCGATTTGGAGGCCGTGGCCGGGTGAGGCGCGCCTCTCGAAGGGGAGGGATTTGAATTTCGGCTGCATTGAGGGTAGCTGCCCGCTGTTGTGGGTTTTTGGAGCCTGAGCCCGTTCAACTTGGAGCTGCCCTTGTGCACGATCAAGGAGGGGTATTATCGGCCACGGGGGCTTAATTTTCGCCTAAGGGGAGCGATTTGGAGGCCGTGGCCGGGTGAGGCGCGCCTCTCGAAGGGGAGGGATTTGAATTTCGGCTGCATTGAGGGTAGCTGCCCCGCTGTGGTGGTTTTTCGGAGCCTGAGCCCGAGCGGGGCGTCGGTTCCCGAGGTGGGCAGGAGTCGCTGTGCCCGTGAGGCTGCCTGGCCGAGTCGGAGTGCTGTGGGACGGCGGGGAGCGGGTTTTCCCGGGCGAGGGGGCGATCCCGAGGAAGGGGAGCGATTTGGAGGCCGTGGCCGGGTGAGGCGCGCCTTTCGGAGGGGAGGAATTTGAATTTCGGCTGCATTGAGGGTAGCTGCCCGCTGTTGTGGGTTTTTGGAGCCTGAGCCCGAGCGGGGCGTCGGTTCCCGAGGTGGGCAGGAGTCGCTGTGCCCGTGAGGCTGCCTGGCCGAGTCGGAGTGCTGTGGGACGGCGGGGAGCGGGTTTTCCCGGGCGAGGGGCCGATCCCGAGGAAGGGGAGCAGTTCCGAGGCCGTGGCCGGGTGAGGCGCGCCTTTCGGAGGGGAGGAGTTTGAATTTCGGCTGCATTGAGGGTAGCTGCCCCGCTGTGGTGGTTTTTCGGAGCCTGAGCCCGAGCGGGGCGTCGGTTCCCGAGGTGGGCAGGAGTCGCTGTGCCCGTGAGGCTGCCTGGCCGAGTCGGAGTGCTGTGGGACGGCGGGGAGCGGTTTTTCCCGGGCGAGGGGGCGACCCCGAGGAACTCGGCCGGCGGGGAGGCGTTCCGGCCCGGGCGAGGGGCGCGGACCTGACCGGAGACGTCCAAAACCTTGAAAGGGGTAAGCGGGAAAAGGTCAGCAAAGTGCCCGAAGCAGTAAGGCGAAAAAGCCGTCGGAACCTCCGAAAATGTCCAAAAGCGTGAAATCAGTAACCAGGAAAATGCATAAAAATGGCCAAAAGTGTGAAATCAGTAAGCAGGAAAAGTCGGGGAAAGTGTCTAAAAATGCTTGGAAATCTGAGGAAAATGCCCGAAAATGAGGCCCCTCGGTCGGGAGGAGGAAGTCGAAAATCCCCGTGCCCGACGAGGGAAGTCAGTAACCAGAAGGAAAAACTTAGAAAAAAATTCTAAGTGTCAAAAAAAATTCTAAGTGTCAAAAAAAATTCTAAGTGTCAAAAAAAATTCTAAGTGTCAAAAAGAATTCTAAGTGTCAAAAAAATTCTAAGTGTCAAAAAAATTCTAAGTGTCAAAAAAAATTCTAAGTGTCAAAAAGAATTCTAAGTGTCAAAAAAAATTCTAAGTGTCAAAAAGAATTCTAAGTGTCAAAAAAAATTCTAAGTGTCAAAAAAAATTCTAAGTGTCAAAAAAAATTCTAAGTGTCAAAAAAAATTCTAAGTGTCAAAAAAATTCTAAGTGTCAAAAAAAATTCTAAGTGTCAAAAAAAATTCTAAGTGTCAAAAAAAATTCTAAGTGTCAAAAAAAATTCTAAGTGTCAAAAAAATTCTAAGTGTCAAAAAAAATTCTAAGTGTCAAAAAAAATTCTAAGTGTCAAAAAAAATTCTAAGTGTCAAAAAGAATTCTAAGTGTCAAAAAAAATTCTAAGTGTCAGAAAGGGAAATGAGTAACCAAGAAGAGAAATGAGTAACCAAGAAATCAGTAACCAACAGGAGAAATGAGTAACCAAGAAGAGAAATGAGTAACCAAGAAATCAGTAACCAACAGGAGAAATGAGTAACCAACGGGAGAAATGAGTAACCAACGGGAGAAATGAGTAACCAACGGGAGAAGTCAGTAACCAACGGGAGAAATCAGTAACCAAAGGGAGAAGTCAGTAACCAACGGGAGAAATCAGTAACCAACAAGAGAAATGAGTAACCAACGGGAGAAATCAGTAACCAAAGGGAGAAGTCAGTAACCAACGGGAGAAATCAGTAACCAAGCTTATTTTTGGTTGGTTACTGACTTCTCCGTTCAACTTGGAGCTGCCCTTGTGCACGATCAAGGAGGGGTATTATCCGCCACGGTGGCTTAATTTTCGCCTAAGGGGAGCGATTTGGAGGCCGTGGCCGGGTGAGGCGCGCCTCTCGAAGGGGAGGGATTTGAATTTCGGCTGCATTGAGGGTAGCTGCCCGCTGTTGTGGGTTTTTGGAGCCTGAGCCCGTTCAACTTGGAGCTGCCCTTGTGCACGATCAAGGAGGGGTATTATCGGCCACGGGGGCTTAATTTTCGCCTAAGGGGAGCGATTTGGAGGCCGTGGCCGGGTGAGGCGCGCCTCTCGAAGGGGAGGGATTTGAATTTCGGCTGCATTGAGGGTAGCTGCCCGCTGTTGTGGGTTTTTGGAGCCTGAGCCCGTTCAACTTGGAGCTGCCCTTGTGCACGATCAAGGAGGGGTATTATCGGCCACGGGGGCTTAATTTTCGCCTAAGGGGAGCGATTTGGAGGCCGTGGCCGGGTGAGGCGCGCCTCTCGAAGGGGAGGGATTTGAATTTCGGCTGCATTGAGGGTAGCTGCCCCGCTGTGGTGGTTTTTCGGAGCCTGAGCCCGAGCGGGGCGTCGGTTCCCGAGGTGGGCAGGAGTCGCTGTGCCCGTGAGGCTGCCTGGCCGAGTCGGAGTGCTGTGGGACGGCGGGGAGCGGGTTTTCCCGGGCGAGGGGGCGATCCCGAGGAAGGGGAGCGATTTGGAGGCCGTGGCCGGGTGAGGCGCGCCTTTCGGAGGGGAGGAATTTGAATTTCGGCTGCATTGAGGGTAGCTGCCCGCTGTTGTGGGTTTTTGGAGCCTGAGCCCGAGCGGGGCGTCGGTTCCCGAGGTGGGCAGGAGTCGCTGTGCCCGTGAGGCTGCCTGGCCGAGTCGGAGTGCTGTGGGACGGCGGGGAGCGGGTTTTCCCGGGCGAGGGGCCGATCCCGAGGAAGGGGAGCAGTTCCGAGGCCGTGGCCGGGTGAGGCGCGCCTTTCGGAGGGGAGGAGTTTGAATTTCGGCTGCATTGAGGGTAGCTGCCCCGCTGTGGTGGTTTTTCGGAGCCTGAGCCCGAGCGGGGCGTCGGTTCCCGAGGTGGGCAGGAGTCGCTGTGCCCGTGAGGCTGCCTGGCCGAGTCGGAGTGCTGTGGGACGGCGGGGAGCGGTTTTTCCCGGGCGAGGGGGCGACCCCGAGGAACTCGGCCGGCGGGGAGGCGTTCCGGCCCGGGCGAGGGGCGCGGACCTGACCGGAGACGTCCAAAACCTTGAAAGGGGTAAGCGGGAAAAGGTCAGCAAAGTGCCCGAAGCAGTAAGGCGAAAAAGCCGTCGGAACCTCCGAAAATGTCCAAAAGCGTGAAATCAGTAACCAGGAAAATGCATAAAAATGGCCAAAAGTGTGAAATCAGTAAGCAGGAAAAGTCGGGAAAAGTGTCTAAAAATGCTTGGAAATCTGAGGAAAATGCCCGAAAATGAGGCCCCTCGGTCGGGAGGAGGAAGTCGAAAATCCCCGTGCCCGACGAGGGAAGTCAGTAACCAGAAGGAAAAACTTAGAAAAAAATTCTAAGTGTCAAAAAAAATTCTAAGTGTCAAAAAAAATTCTAAGTGTCAAAAAAAATTCTAAGTGTCAAAAAGAATTCTAAGTGTCAAAAAAATTCTAAGTGTCAAAAAAATTCTAAGTGTCAAAAAAAATTCTAAGTGTCAAAAAGAATTCTAAGTGTCAAAAAAAATTCTAAGTGTCAAAAAAAATTCTAAGTGTCAAAAAAAATTCTAAGTGTCAAAAAAAATTCTAAGTGTCAAAAAAATTCTAAGTGTCAAAAAAAATTCTAAGTGTCAAAAAAAATTCTAAGTGTCAAAAAAAATTCTAAGTGTCAAAAAAAATTCTAAGTGTCAAAAAAATTCTAAGTGTCAAAAAAAATTCTAAGTGTCAAAAAAAATTCTAAGTGTCAAAAAAAATTCTAAGTGTCAAAAAGAATTCTAAGTGTCAAAAAAAATTCTAAGTGTCAGAAAGGGAAATGAGTAACCAAGAAGAGAAATGAGTAACCAAGAAATCAGTAACCAACAGGAGAAATGAGTAACCAAGAAGAGAAATGAGTAACCAAGAAATCAGTAACCAACAGGAGAAATGAGTAACCAACGGGAGAAATGAGTAACCAACGGGAGAAATGAGTAACCAACGGGAGAAGTCAGTAACCAACGGGAGAAATCAGTAACCAAAGGGAGAAGTCAGTAACCAACGGGAGAAATCAGTAACCAACAAGAGAAATGAGTAACCAACGGGAGAAATCAGTAACCAAAGGGAGAAGTCAGTAACCAACGGGAGAAATCAGTAACCAAGCTTATTTTTGGTTGGTTACTGACTTCTCCGTTCAACTTGGAGCTGCCCTTGTGCACGATCAAGGAGGGGTATTATCCGCCACGGGGGCTTAATTTTCGCCTAAGGGGAGCGATTTGGAGGCCGTGGCCGGGTGAGGCGCGCCTTTCGAAGGGGAGGGATTTGAATTTCGGCTGCATTGAGGGTAGCTGCCCGCTGTTGTGGGTTTTTGGAGCCTGAGCCCGTTCAACTTGGAGCTGCCCTTGTGCACGATCAAGGAGGGGTATTATCGGCCACGGGGGCTTAATTTTCGCCTAAGGGGAGCGATTTGGAGGCCGTGGCCGGGTGAGGCGCGCCTCTCGAAGGGGAGGGATTTGAATTTCGGCTGCATTGAGGGTAGCTGCCCGCTGTTGTGGGTTTTTGGAGCCTGAGCCCGTTCAACTTGGAGCTGCCCTTGTGCACGATCAAGGAGGGGTATTATCCGCCACGGGGGCTTAATTTTCGCCTAAGGGGAGCGATTTGGAGGCCGTGGCCGGGTGAGGCGCGCCTCTCGAAGGGGAGGGATTTGAATTTCGGCTGCATTGAGGGTAGCTGCCCGCTGTTGTGGGTTTTTGGAGCCTGAGCCCGTTCAACTTGGAGCTGCCCTTGTGCACGATCAAGGAGGGGTATTATCGGCCACGGGGGCTTAATTTTCGCCTAAGGGGAGCGATTTGGAGGCCGTGGCCGGGTGAGGCGCGCCTCTCGAAGGGGAGGGATTTGAATTTCGGCTGCATTGAGGGTAGCTGCCCGCTGTTGTGGGTTTTTGGAGCCTGAGCCCGTTCAACTTGGAGCTGCCCTTGTGCACGATCAAGGAGGGGTATTATCCGCCACGGGGGCTTAATTTTCGCCTAAGGGGAGCGATTTGGAGGCCGTGGCCGGGTGAGGCGCGCCTCTCGAAGGGGAGGGATTTGAATTTCGGCTGCATTGAGGGTAGCTGCCCGCTGTTGTGGGTTTTTGGAGCCTGAGCCCGTTCAACTTGGAGCTGCCCTTGTGCACGATCAAGGAGGGGTATTATCGGCCACGGGGGCTTAATTTTCGCCTAAGGGGAGCGATTTGGAGGCCGTGGCCGGGTGAGGCGCGCCTCTCGAAGGGGAGGGATTTGAATTTCGGCTGCATTGAGGGTAGCTGCCCGCTGTTGTGGGTTTTTGGAGCCTGAGCCCGTTCAACTTGGAGCTGCCCTTGTGCACGATCAAGGAGGGGTATTATCGGCCACGGGGGCTTAATTTTCGCCTAAGGGGAGCGATTTGGAGGCCGTGGCCGGGTGAGGCGCGCCTCTCGAAGGGGAGGGATTTGAATTTCGGCTGCATTGAGGGTAGCTGCCCGCTGTTGTGGGTTTTTGGAGCCTGAGCCCGTTCAACTTGGAGCTGCCCTTGTGCACGATCAAGGAGGGGTATTATCGGCCACGGGGGCTTAATTTTCGCCTAAGGGGAGCGATTTGGAGGCCGTGGCCGGGTGAGGCGCGCCTCTCGAAGGGGAGGGATTTGAATTTCGGCTGCATTGAGGGTAGCTGCCCCGCTGTGGTGGTTTTTCGGAGCCTGAGCCCGAGCGGGGCGTCGGTTCCCGAGGTGGGCAGGAGTCGCTGTGCCCGTGAGGCTGCCTGGCCGAGTCGGAGTGCTGTGGGACGGCGGGGAGCGGGTTTTCCCGGGCGAGGGGGCGATCCCGAGGAAGGGGAGCGATTTGGAGGCCGTGGCCGGGTGAGGCGCGCCTTTCGGAGGGGAGGAATTTGAATTTCGGCTGCATTGAGGGTAGCTGCCCGCTGTTGTGGGTTTTTGGAGCCTGAGCCCGAGCGGGGCGTCGGTTCCCGAGGTGGGCAGGAGTCGCTGTGCCCGTGAGGCTGCCTGGCCGAGTCGGAGTGCTGTGGGACGGCGGGGAGCGGGTTTTCCCGGGCGAGGGGCCGATCCCGAGGAAGGGGAGCAGTTCCGAGGCCGTGGCCGGGTGAGGCGCGCCTTTCGGAGGGGAGGAGTTTGAATTTCGGCTGCATTGAGGGTAGCTGCCCCGCTGTGGTGGTTTTTCGGAGCCTGAGCCCGAGCGGGGCGTCGGTTCCCGAGGTGGGCAGGAGTCGCTGTGCCCGTGAGGCTGCCTGGCCGAGTCGGAGTGCTGTGGGACGGCGGGGAGCGGTTTTTCCCGGGCGAGGGGGCGACCCCGAGGAACTCGGCCGGCGGGGAGGCGTTCCGGCCCGGGCGAGGGGCGCGGACCTGACCGGAGACGTCCAAAACCTTGAAAGGGGTAAGCGGGAAAAGGTCAGCAAAGTGCCCGAAGCAGTAAGGCGAAAAAGCCGTCGGAACCTCCGAAAATGTCCAAAAGCGTGAAATCAGTAACCAGGAAAATGCATAAAAATGGCCAAAAGTGTGAAATCAGTAAGCAGGAAAAGTCGGGAAAAGTGTCTAAAAATGCTTGGAAATCTGAGGAAAATGCCCGAAAATGAGGCCCCTCGGTCGGGAGGAGGAAGTCGAAAATCCCCGTGCCCGACGAGGGAAGTCAGTAACCAGAAGGAAAAACTTAGAAAAAAATTCTAAGTGTCAAAAAAAATTCTAAGTGTCAAAAAAAATTCTAAGTGTCAAAAAAAATTCTAAGTGTCAAAAAGAATTCTAAGTGTCAAAAAAATTCTAAGTGTCAAAAAAATTCTAAGTGTCAAAAAAAATTCTAAGTGTCAAAAAGAATTCTAAGTGTCAAAAAAAATTCTAAGTGTCAAAAAAAATTCTAAGTGTCAAAAAAAATTCTAAGTGTCAAAAAAAATTCTAAGTGTCAAAAAAATTCTAAGTGTCAAAAAAAATTCTAAGTGTCAAAAAAAATTCTAAGTGTCAAAAAAAATTCTAAGTGTCAAAAAAAATTCTAAGTGTCAAAAAAATTCTAAGTGTCAAAAAAAATTCTAAGTGTCAAAAAAAATTCTAAGTGTCAAAAAAAATTCTAAGTGTCAAAAAGAATTCTAAGTGTCAAAAAAAATTCTAAGTGTCAGAAAGGGAAATGAGTAACCAAGAAGAGAAATGAGTAACCAAGAAATCAGTAACCAACAGGAGAAATGAGTAACCAAGAAGAGAAATGAGTAACCAAGAAATCAGTAACCAACAGGAGAAATGAGTAACCAACGGGAGAAATGAGTAACCAACGGGAGAAATGAGTAACCAACGGGAGAAGTCAGTAACCAACGGGAGAAATCAGTAACCAAAGGGAGAAGTCAGTAACCAACGGGAGAAATCAGTAACCAACAAGAGAAATGAGTAACCAACGGGAGAAATCAGTAACCAAAGGGAGAAGTCAGTAACCAACGGGAGAAATCAGTAACCAAGCTTATTTTTGGTTGGTTACTGACTTCTCCGTTCAACTTGGAGCTGCCCTTGTGCACGATCAAGGAGGGGTATTATCCGCCACGGGGGCTTAATTTTCGCCTAAGGGGAGCGATTTGGAGGCCGTGGCCGGGTGAGGCGCGCCTTTCGAAGGGGAGGGATTTGAATTTCGGCTGCATTGAGGGTAGCTGCCCGCTGTTGTGGGTTTTTGGAGCCTGAGCCCGTTCAACTTGGAGCTGCCCTTGTGCACGATCAAGGAGGGGTATTATCGGCCACGGGGGCTTAATTTTCGCCTAAGGGGAGCGATTTGGAGGCCGTGGCCGGGTGAGGCGCGCCTCTCGAAGGGGAGGGATTTGAATTTCGGCTGCATTGAGGGTAGCTGCCCGCTGTTGTGGGTTTTTGGAGCCTGAGCCCGTTCAACTTGGAGCTGCCCTTGTGCACGATCAAGGAGGGGTATTATCGGCCACGGGGGCTTAATTTTCGCCTAAGGGGAGCGATTTGGAGGCCGTGGCCGGGTGAGGCGCGCCTCTCGAAGGGGAGGGATTTGAATTTCGGCTGCATTGAGGGTAGCTGCCCGCTGTTGTGGGTTTTTGGAGCCTGAGCCCGTTCAACTTGGAGCTGCCCTTGTGCACGATCAAGGAGGGGTATTATCCGCCACGGGGGCTTAATTTTCGCCTAAGGGGAGCGATTTGGAGGCCGTGGCCGGGTGAGGCGCGCCTCTCGAAGGGGAGGGATTTGAATTTCGGCTGCATTGAGGGTAGCTGCCCGCTGTTGTGGGTTTTTGGAGCCTGAGCCCGTTCAACTTGGAGCTGCCCTTGTGCACGATCAAGGAGGGGTATTATCGGCCACGGGGGCTTAATTTTCGCCTAAGGGGAGCGATTTGGAGGCCGTGGCCGGGTGAGGCGCGCCTCTCGAAGGGGAGGGATTTGAATTTCGGCTGCATTGAGGGTAGCTGCCCGCTGTTGTGGGTTTTTGGAGCCTGAGCCCGTTCAACTTGGAGCTGCCCTTGTGCACGTTCAAGGAGGGGTATTATCGGCCACGGGGGCTTAATTTTCGCCTAAGGGGAGCGATTTGGAGGCCGTGGCCGGGTGAGGCGCGCCTCTCGAAGGGGAGGGATTTGAATTTCGGCTGCATTGAGGGTAGCTGCCCGCTGTTGTGGGTTTTTGGAGCCTGAGCCCGTTCAACTTGGAGCTGCCCTTGTGCACGATCAAGGAGGGGTATTATCGGCCACGGGGGCTTAATTTTCGCCTAAGGGGAGCGATTTGGAGGCCGTGGCCGGGTGAGGCGCGCCTCTCGAAGGGGAGGGATTTGAATTTCGGCTGCATTGAGGGTAGCTGCCCCGCTGTGGTGGTTTTTCGGAGCCTGAGCCCGAGCGGGGCGTCGGTTCCCGAGGTGGGCAGGAGTCGCTGTGCCCGTGAGGCTGCCTGGCCGAGTCGGAGTGCTGTGGGACGGCGGGGAGCGGGTTTTCCCGGGCGAGGGGGCGATCCCGAGGAAGGGGAGCGATTTGGAGGCCGTGGCCGGGTGAGGCGCGCCTTTCGGAGGGGAGGAATTTGAATTTCGGCTGCATTGAGGGTAGCTGCCCGCTGTTGTGGGTTTTTGGAGCCTGAGCCCGAGCGGGGCGTCGGTTCCCGAGGTGGGCAGGAGTCGCTGTGCCCGTGAGGCTGCCTGGCCGAGTCGGAGTGCTGTGGGACGGCGGGGAGCGGGTTTTCCCGGGCGAGGGGCCGATCCCGAGGAAGGGGAGCAGTTCCGAGGCCGTGGCCGGGTGAGGCGCGCCTTTCGGAGGGGAGGAGTTTGAATTTCGGCTGCATTGAGGGTAGCTGCCCCGCTGTGGTGGTTTTTCGGAGCCTGAGCCCGAGCGGGGCGTCGGTTCCCGAGGTGGGCAGGAGTCGCTGTGCCCGTGAGGCTGCCTGGCCGAGTCGGAGTGCTGTGGGACGGCGGGGAGCGGTTTTTCCCGGGCGAGGGGGCGACCCCGAGGAACTCGGCCGGCGGGGAGGCGTTCCGGCCCGGGCGAGGGGCGCGGACCTGACCGGAGACGTCCAAAACCTTGAAAGGGGTAAGCGGGAAAAGGTCAGCAAAGTGCCCGAAGCAGTAAGGCGAAAAAGCCGTCGGAACCTCCGAAAATGTCCAAAAGCGTGAAATCAGTAACCAGGAAAATGCATAAAAATGGCCAAAAGTGTGAAATCAGTAAGCAGGAAAAGTCGGGGAAAGTGTCTAAAAATGCTTGGAAATCTGAGGAAAATGCCCGAAAATGAGGCCCCTCGGTCGGGAGGAGGAAGTCGAAAATCCCCGTGCCCGACGAGGGAAGTCAGTAACCAGAAGGAAAAACTTAGAAAAAAATTCTAAGTGTCAAAAAAAATTCTAAGTGTCAAAAAAAATTCTAAGTGTCAAAAAAAATTCTAAGTGTCAAAAAGAATTCTAAGTGTCAAAAAAATTCTAAGTGTCAAAAAAATTCTAAGTGTCAAAAAAAATTCTAAGTGTCAAAAAGAATTCTAAGTGTCAAAAAAAATTCTAAGTGTCAAAAAGAATTCTAAGTGTCAAAAAAAATTCTAAGTGTCAAAAAAAATTCTAAGTGTCAAAAAAAATTCTAAGTGTCAAAAAAAATTCTAAGTGTCAAAAAAATTCTAAGTGTCAAAAAAAATTCTAAGTGTCAAAAAAAATTCTAAGTGTCAAAAAAAATTCTAAGTGTCAAAAAAAATTCTAAGTGTCAAAAAAATTCTAAGTGTCAAAAAAAATTCTAAGTGTCAAAAAAAATTCTAAGTGTCAAAAAAAATTCTAAGTGTCAAAAAGAATTCTAAGTGTCAAAAAAAATTCTAAGTGTCAGAAAGGGAAATGAGTAACCAAGAAGAGAAATGAGTAACCAAGAAATCAGTAACCAACAGGAGAAATGAGTAACCAAGAAGAGAAATGAGTAACCAAGAAATCAGTAACCAACAGGAGAAATGAGTAACCAACGGGAGAAATGAGTAACCAACGGGAGAAATGAGTAACCAACGGGAGAAGTCAGTAACCAACGGGAGAAATCAGTAACCAAAGGGAGAAGTCAGTAACCAACGGGAGAAATCAGTAACCAACAAGAGAAATGAGTAACCAACGGGAGAAATCAGTAACCAAAGGGAGAAGTCAGTAACCAACGGGAGAAATCAGTAACCAAGCTTATTTTTGGTTGGTTACTGACTTCTCCGTTCAACTTGGAGCTGCCCTTGTGCACGATCAAGGAGGGGTATTATCCGCCACGGTGGCTTAATTTTCGCCTAAGGGGAGCGATTTGGAGGCCGTGGCCGGGTGAGGCGCGCCTCTCGAAGGGGAGGGATTTGAATTTCGGCTGCATTGAGGGTAGCTGCCCGCTGTTGTGGGTTTTTGGAGCCTGAGCCCGTTCAACTTGGAGCTGCCCTTGTGCACGATCAAGGAGGGGTATTATCGGCCACGGGGGCTTAATTTTCGCCTAAGGGGAGCGATTTGGAGGCCGTGGCCGGGTGAGGCGCGCCTCTCGAAGGGGAGGGATTTGAATTTCGGCTGCATTGAGGGTAGCTGCCCGCTGTTGTGGGTTTTTGGAGCCTGAGCCCGTTCAACTTGGAGCTGCCCTTGTGCACGATCAAGGAGGGGTATTATCGGCCACGGGGGCTTAATTTTCGCCTAAGGGGAGCGATTTGGAGGCCGTGGCCGGGTGAGGCGCGCCTCTCGAAGGGGAGGGATTTGAATTTCGGCTGCATTGAGGGTAGCTGCCCCGCTGTGGTGGTTTTTCGGAGCCTGAGCCCGAGCGGGGCGTCGGTTCCCGAGGTGGGCAGGAGTCGCTGTGCCCGTGAGGCTGCCTGGCCGAGTCGGAGTGCTGTGGGACGGCGGGGAGCGGGTTTTCCCGGGCGAGGGGGCGATCCCGAGGAAGGGGAGCGATTTGGAGGCCGTGGCCGGGTGAGGCGCGCCTTTCGGAGGGGAGGAATTTGAATTTCGGCTGCATTGAGGGTAGCTGCCCGCTGTTGTGGGTTTTTGGAGCCTGAGCCCGAGCGGGGCGTCGGTTCCCGAGGTGGGCAGGAGTCGCTGTGCCCGTGAGGCTGCCTGGCCGAGTCGGAGTGCTGTGGGACGGCGGGGAGCGGGTTTTCCCGGGCGAGGGGCCGATCCCGAGGAAGGGGAGCAGTTCCGAGGCCGTGGCCGGGTGAGGCGCGCCTTTCGGAGGGGAGGAGTTTGAATTTCGGCTGCATTGAGGGTAGCTGCCCCGCTGTGGTGGTTTTTCGGAGCCTGAGCCCGAGCGGGGCGTCGGTTCCCGAGGTGGGCAGGAGTCGCTGTGCCCGTGAGGCTGCCTGGCCGAGTCGGAGTGCTGTGGGACGGCGGGGAGCGGTTTTTCCCGGGCGAGGGGGCGACCCCGAGGAACTCGGCCGGCGGGGAGGCGTTCCGGCCCGGGCGAGGGGCGCGGACCTGACCGGAGACGTCCAAAACCTTGAAAGGGGTAAGCGGGAAAAGGTCAGCAAAGTGCCCGAAGCAGTAAGGCGAAAAAGCCGTCGGAACCTCCGAAAATGTCCAAAAGCGTGAAATCAGTAACCAGGAAAATGCATAAAAATGGCCAAAAGTGTGAAATCAGTAAGCAGGAAAAGTCGGGAAAAGTGTCTAAAAATGCTTGGAAATCTGAGGAAAATGCCCGAAAATGAGGCCCCTCGGTCGGGAGGAGGAAGTCGAAAATCCCCGTGCCCGACGAGGGAAGTCAGTAACCAGAAGGAAAAACTTAGAAAAAAATTCTAAGTGTCAAAAAAAATTCTAAGTGTCAAAAAAAATTCTAAGTGTCAAAAAAAATTCTAAGTGTCAAAAAGAATTCTAAGTGTCAAAAAAATTCTAAGTGTCAAAAAAATTCTAAGTGTCAAAAAAAATTCTAAGTGTCAAAAAGAATTCTAAGTGTCAAAAAAAATTCTAAGTGTCAAAAAAAATTCTAAGTGTCAAAAAAAATTCTAAGTGTCAAAAAAAATTCTAAGTGTCAAAAAAATTCTAAGTGTCAAAAAAAATTCTAAGTGTCAAAAAAAATTCTAAGTGTCAAAAAAAATTCTAAGTGTCAAAAAAAATTCTAAGTGTCAAAAAAATTCTAAGTGTCAAAAAAAATTCTAAGTGTCAAAAAAAATTCTAAGTGTCAAAAAAAATTCTAAGTGTCAAAAAGAATTCTAAGTGTCAAAAAAAATTCTAAGTGTCAGAAAGGGAAATGAGTAACCAAGAAGAGAAATGAGTAACCAAGAAATCAGTAACCAACAGGAGAAATGAGTAACCAAGAAGAGAAATGAGTAACCAAGAAATCAGTAACCAACAGGAGAAATGAGTAACCAACGGGAGAAATGAGTAACCAACGGGAGAAATGAGTAACCAACGGGAGAAGTCAGTAACCAACGGGAGAAATCAGTAACCAAAGGGAGAAGTCAGTAACCAACGGGAGAAATCAGTAACCAACAAGAGAAATGAGTAACCAACGGGAGAAATCAGTAACCAAAGGGAGAAGTCAGTAACCAACGGGAGAAATCAGTAACCAAGCTTATTTTTGGTTGGTTACTGACTTCTCCGTTCAACTTGGAGCTGCCCTTGTGCACGATCAAGGAGGGGTATTATCCGCCACGGGGGCTTAATTTTCGCCTAAGGGGAGCGATTTGGAGGCCGTGGCCGGGTGAGGCGCGCCTTTCGAAGGGGAGGGATTTGAATTTCGGCTGCATTGAGGGTAGCTGCCCGCTGTTGTGGGTTTTTGGAGCCTGAGCCCGTTCAACTTGGAGCTGCCCTTGTGCACGATCAAGGAGGGGTATTATCGGCCACGGGGGCTTAATTTTCGCCTAAGGGGAGCGATTTGGAGGCCGTGGCCGGGTGAGGCGCGCCTCTCGAAGGGGAGGGATTTGAATTTCGGCTGCATTGAGGGTAGCTGCCCGCTGTTGTGGGTTTTTGGAGCCTGAGCCCGTTCAACTTGGAGCTGCCCTTGTGCACGATCAAGGAGGGGTATTATCCGCCACGGGGGCTTAATTTTCGCCTAAGGGGAGCGATTTGGAGGCCGTGGCCGGGTGAGGCGCGCCTCTCGAAGGGGAGGGATTTGAATTTCGGCTGCATTGAGGGTAGCTGCCCGCTGTTGTGGGTTTTTGGAGCCTGAGCCCGTTCAACTTGGAGCTGCCCTTGTGCACGATCAAGGAGGGGTATTATCGGCCACGGGGGCTTAATTTTCGCCTAAGGGGAGCGATTTGGAGGCCGTGGCCGGGTGAGGCGCGCCTCTCGAAGGGGAGGGATTTGAATTTCGGCTGCATTGAGGGTAGCTGCCCGCTGTTGTGGGTTTTTGGAGCCTGAGCCCGTTCAACTTGGAGCTGCCCTTGTGCACGATCAAGGAGGGGTATTATCGGCCACGGGGGCTTAATTTTCGCCTAAGGGGAGCGATTTGGAGGCCGTGGCCGGGTGAGGCGCGCCTCTCGAAGGGGAGGGATTTGAATTTCGGCTGCATTGAGGGTAGCTGCCCGCTGTTGTGGGTTTTTGGAGCCTGAGCCCGTTCAATTTGGAGCTGCCCTTGTGCACGATCAAGGAGGGGTATTATCGGCCACGGGGGCTTAATTTTCGCCTAAGGGGAGCGATTTGGAGGCCGTGGCCGGGTGAGGCGCGCCTCTCGAAGGGGAGGGATTTGAATTTCGGCTGCATTGAGGGTAGCTGCCCCGCTGTGGTGGTTTTTCGGAGCCTGAGCCCGAGCGGGGCGTCGGTTCCCGAGGTGGGCAGGAGTCGCTGTGCCCGTGAGGCTGCCTGGCCGAGTCGGAGTGCTGTGGGACGGCGGGGAGCGGGTTTTCCCGGGCGAGGGGGCGATCCCGAGGAAGGGGAGCGATTTGGAGGCCGTGGCCGGGTGAGGCGCGCCTTTCGGAGGGGAGGAATTTGAATTTCGGCTGCATTGAGGGTAGCTGCCCGCTGTTGTGGGTTTTTGGAGCCTGAGCCCGAGCGGGGCGTCGGTTCCCGAGGTGGGCAGGAGTCGCTGTGCCCGTGAGGCTGCCTGGCCGAGTCGGAGTGCTGTGGGACGGCGGGGAGCGGGTTTTCCCGGGCGAGGGGCCGATCCCGAGGAAGGGGAGCAGTTCCGAGGCCGTGGCCGGGTGAGGCGCGCCTTTCGGAGGGGAGGAGTTTGAATTTCGGCTGCATTGAGGGTAGCTGCCCCGCTGTGGTGGTTTTTCGGAGCCTGAGCCCGAGCGGGGCGTCGGTTCCCGAGGTGGGCAGGAGTCGCTGTGCCCGTGAGGCTGCCTGGCCGAGTCGGAGTGCTGTGGGACGGCGGGGAGCGGTTTTTCCCGGGCGAGGGGGCGACCCCGAGGAACTCGGCCGGCGGGGAGGCGTTCCGGCCCGGGCGAGGGGCGCGGACCTGACCGGAGACGTCCAAAACCTTGAAAGGGGTAAGCGGGAAAAGGTCAGCAAAGTGCCCGAAGCAGTAAGGCGAAAAAGCCGTCGGAACCTCCGAAAATGTCCAAAAGCGTGAAATCAGTAACCAGGAAAATGCATAAAAATGGCCAAAAGTGTGAAATCAGTAAGCAGGAAAAGTCGGGAAAAGTGTCTAAAAATGCTTGGAAATCTGAGGAAAATGCCCGAAAATGAGGCCCCTCGGTCGGGAGGAGGAAGTCGAAAATCCCCGTGCCCGACGAGGGAAGTCAGTAACCAGAAGGAAAAACTTAGAAAAAAATTCTAAGTGTCAAAAAAAATTCTAAGTGTCAAAAAAAATTCTAAGTGTCAAAAAAAATTCTAAGTGTCAAAAAGAATTCTAAGTGTCAAAAAAATTCTAAGTGTCAAAAAAATTCTAAGTGTCAAAAAAAATTCTAAGTGTCAAAAAGAATTCTAAGTGTCAAAAAAAATTCTAAGTGTCAAAAAAAATTCTAAGTGTCAAAAAAAATTCTAAGTGTCAAAAAAAATTCTAAGTGTCAAAAAAATTCTAAGTGTCAAAAAAAATTCTAAGTGTCAAAAAAAATTCTAAGTGTCAAAAAAAATTCTAAGTGTCAAAAAAAATTCTAAGTGTCAAAAAAATTCTAAGTGTCAAAAAAAATTCTAAGTGTCAAAAAAAATTCTAAGTGTCAAAAAAAATTCTAAGTGTCAAAAAGAATTCTAAGTGTCAAAAAAAATTCTAAGTGTCAGAAAGGGAAATGAGTAACCAAGAAGAGAAATGAGTAACCAAGAAATCAGTAACCAACAGGAGAAATGAGTAACCAAGAAGAGAAATGAGTAACCAAGAAATCAGTAACCAACAGGAGAAATGAGTAACCAACGGGAGAAATGAGTAACCAACGGGAGAAATGAGTAACCAACGGGAGAAGTCAGTAACCAACGGGAGAAATCAGTAACCAAAGGGAGAAGTCAGTAACCAACGGGAGAAATCAGTAACCAACAAGAGAAATGAGTAACCAACGGGAGAAATCAGTAACCAAAGGGAGAAGTCAGTAACCAACGGGAGAAATCAGTAACCAAGCTTATTTTTGGTTGGTTACTGACTTCTCCGTTCAACTTGGAGCTGCCCTTGTGCACGATCAAGGAGGGGTATTATCCGCCACGGGGGCTTAATTTTCGCCTAAGGGGAGCGATTTGGAGGCCGTGGCCGGGTGAGGCGCGCCTTTCGAAGGGGAGGGATTTGAATTTCGGCTGCATTGAGGGTAGCTGCCCGCTGTTGTGGGTTTTTGGAGCCTGAGCCCGTTCAACTTGGAGCTGCCCTTGTGCACGATCAAGGAGGGGTATTATCGGCCACGGGGGCTTAATTTTCGCCTAAGGGGAGCGATTTGGAGGCCGTGGCCGGGTGAGGCGCGCCTCTCGAAGGGGAGGGATTTGAATTTCGGCTGCATTGAGGGTAGCTGCCCGCTGTTGTGGGTTTTTGGAGCCTGAGCCCGTTCAACTTGGAGCTGCCCTTGTGCACGATCAAGGAGGGGTATTATCCGCCACGGGGGCTTAATTTTCGCCTAAGGGGAGCGATTTGGAGGCCGTGGCCGGGTGAGGCGCGCCTCTCGAAGGGGAGGGATTTGAATTTCGGCTGCATTGAGGGTAGCTGCCCGCTGTTGTGGGTTTTTGGAGCCTGAGCCCGTTCAACTTGGAGCTGCCCTTGTGCACGATCAAGGAGGGGTATTATCGGCCACGGGGGCTTAATTTTCGCCTAAGGGGAGCGATTTGGAGGCCGTGGCCGGGTGAGGCGCGCCTCTCGAAGGGGAGGGATTTGAATTTCGGCTGCATTGAGGGTAGCTGCCCGCTGTTGTGGGTTTTTGGAGCCTGAGCCCGTTCAACTTGGAGCTGCCCTTGTGCACGATCAAGGAGGGGTATTATCCGCCACGGGGGCTTAATTTTCGCCTAAGGGGAGCGATTTGGAGGCCGTGGCCGGGTGAGGCGCGCCTCTCGAAGGGGAGGGATTTGAATTTCGGCTGCATTGAGGGTAGCTGCCCGCTGTTGTGGGTTTTTGGAGCCTGAGCCCGTTCAACTTGGAGCTGCCCTTGTGCACGATCAAGGAGGGGTATTATCGGCCACGGGGGCTTAATTTTCGCCTAAGGGGAGCGATTTGGAGGCCGTGGCCGGGTGAGGCGCGCCTCTCGAAGGGGAGGGATTTGAATTTCGGCTGCATTGAGGGTAGCTGCCCGCTGTTGTGGGTTTTTGGAGCCTGAGCCCGTTCAACTTGGAGCTGCCCTTGTGCACGATCAAGGAGGGGTATTATCGGCCACGGGGGCTTAATTTTCGCCTAAGGGGAGCGATTTGGAGGCCGTGGCCGGGTGAGGCGCGCCTCTCGAAGGGGAGGGATTTGAATTTCGGCTGCATTGAGGGTAGCTGCCCGCTGTTGTGGGTTTTTGGAGCCTGAGCCCGTTCAACTTGGAGCTGCCCTTGTGCACGATCAAGGAGGGGTATTATCGGCCACGGGGGCTTAATTTTCGCCTAAGGGGAGCGATTTGGAGGCCGTGGCCGGGTGAGGCGCGCCTCTCGAAGGGGAGGGATTTGAATTTCGGCTGCATTGAGGGTAGCTGCCCCGCTGTGGTGGTTTTTCGGAGCCTGAGCCCGAGCGGGGCGTCGGTTCCCGAGGTGGGCAGGAGTCGCTGTGCCCGTGAGGCTGCCTGGCCGAGTCGGAGTGCTGTGGGACGGCGGGGAGCGGGTTTTCCCGGGCGAGGGGGCGATCCCGAGGAAGGGGAGCGATTTGGAGGCCGTGGCCGGGTGAGGCGCGCCTTTCGGAGGGGAGGAATTTGAATTTCGGCTGCATTGAGGGTAGCTGCCCGCTGTTGTGGGTTTTTGGAGCCTGAGCCCGAGCGGGGCGTCGGTTCCCGAGGTGGGCAGGAGTCGCTGTGCCCGTGAGGCTGCCTGGCCGAGTCGGAGTGCTGTGGGACGGCGGGGAGCGGGTTTTCCCGGGCGAGGGGCCGATCCCGAGGAAGGGGAGCAGTTCCGAGGCCGTGGCCGGGTGAGGCGCGCCTTTCGGAGGGGAGGAGTTTGAATTTCGGCTGCATTGAGGGTAGCTGCCCCGCTGTGGTGGTTTTTCGGAGCCTGAGCCCGAGCGGGGCGTCGGTTCCCGAGGTGGGCAGGAGTCGCTGTGCCCGTGAGGCTGCCTGGCCGAGTCGGAGTGCTGTGGGACGGCGGGGAGCGGTTTTTCCCGGGCGAGGGGGCGACCCCGAGGAACTCGGCCGGCGGGGAGGCGTTCCGGCCCGGGCGAGGGGCGCGGACCTGACCGGAGACGTCCAAAACCTTGAAAGGGGTAAGCGGGAAAAGGTCAGCAAAGTGCCCGAAGCAGTAAGGCGAAAAAGCCGTCGGAACCTCCGAAAATGTCCAAAAGCGTGAAATCAGTAACCAGGAAAATGCATAAAAATGGCCAAAAGTGTGAAATCAGTAAGCAGGAAAAGTCGGGAAAAGTGTCTAAAAATGCTTGGAAATCTGAGGAAAATGCCCGAAAATGAGGCCCCTCGGTCGGGAGGAGGAAGTCGAAAATCCCCGTGCCCGACGAGGGAAGTCAGTAACCAGAAGGAAAAACTTAGAAAAAAATTCTAAGTGTCAAAAAAAATTCTAAGTGTCAAAAAAAATTCTAAGTGTCAAAAAAAATTCTAAGTGTCAAAAAGAATTCTAAGTGTCAAAAAAATTCTAAGTGTCAAAAAAATTCTAAGTGTCAAAAAAAATTCTAAGTGTCAAAAAGAATTCTAAGTGTCAAAAAAAATTCTAAGTGTCAAAAAAAATTCTAAGTGTCAAAAAAAATTCTAAGTGTCAAAAAAAATTCTAAGTGTCAAAAAAATTCTAAGTGTCAAAAAAAATTCTAAGTGTCAAAAAAAATTCTAAGTGTCAAAAAAAATTCTAAGTGTCAAAAAAAATTCTAAGTGTCAAAAAAATTCTAAGTGTCAAAAAAAATTCTAAGTGTCAAAAAAAATTCTAAGTGTCAAAAAAAATTCTAAGTGTCAAAAAGAATTCTAAGTGTCAAAAAAAATTCTAAGTGTCAGAAAGGGAAATGAGTAACCAAGAAGAGAAATGAGTAACCAAGAAATCAGTAACCAACAGGAGAAATGAGTAACCAAGAAGAGAAATGAGTAACCAAGAAATCAGTAACCAACAGGAGAAATGAGTAACCAACGGGAGAAATGAGTAACCAACGGGAGAAATGAGTAACCAACGGGAGAAGTCAGTAACCAACGGGAGAAATCAGTAACCAAAGGGAGAAGTCAGTAACCAACGGGAGAAATCAGTAACCAACAAGAGAAATGAGTAACCAACGGGAGAAATCAGTAACCAAAGGGAGAAGTCAGTAACCAACGGGAGAAATCAGTAACCAAGCTTATTTTTGGTTGGTTACTGACTTCTCCGTTCAACTTGGAGCTGCCCTTGTGCACGATCAAGGAGGGGTATTATCCGCCACGGGGGCTTAATTTTCGCCTAAGGGGAGCGATTTGGAGGCCGTGGCCGGGTGAGGCGCGCCTTTCGAAGGGGAGGGATTTGAATTTCGGCTGCATTGAGGGTAGCTGCCCGCTGTTGTGGGTTTTTGGAGCCTGAGCCCGTTCAACTTGGAGCTGCCCTTGTGCACGATCAAGGAGGGGTATTATCGGCCACGGGGGCTTAATTTTCGCCTAAGGGGAGCGATTTGGAGGCCGTGGCCGGGTGAGGCGCGCCTCTCGAAGGGGAGGGATTTGAATTTCGGCTGCATTGAGGGTAGCTGCCCGCTGTTGTGGGTTTTTGGAGCCTGAGCCCGTTCAACTTGGAGCTGCCCTTGTGCACGATCAAGGAGGGGTATTATCGGCCACGGGGGCTTAATTTTCGCCTAAGGGGAGCGATTTGGAGGCCGTGGCCGGGTGAGGCGCGCCTCTCGAAGGGGAGGGATTTGAATTTCGGCTGCATTGAGGGTAGCTGCCCGCTGTTGTGGGTTTTTGGAGCCTGAGCCCGTTCAACTTGGAGCTGCCCTTGTGCACGATCAAGGAGGGGTATTATCCGCCACGGGGGCTTAATTTTCGCCTAAGGGGAGCGATTTGGAGGCCGTGGCCGGGTGAGGCGCGCCTCTCGAAGGGGAGGGATTTGAATTTCGGCTGCATTGAGGGTAGCTGCCCGCTGTTGTGGGTTTTTGGAGCCTGAGCCCGTTCAACTTGGAGCTGCCCTTGTGCACGATCAAGGAGGGGTATTATCGGCCACGGGGGCTTAATTTTCGCCTAAGGGGAGCGATTTGGAGGCCGTGGCCGGGTGAGGCGCGCCTCTCGAAGGGGAGGGATTTGAATTTCGGCTGCATTGAGGGTAGCTGCCCGCTGTTGTGGGTTTTTGGAGCCTGAGCCCGTTCAACTTGGAGCTGCCCTTGTGCACGTTCAAGGAGGGGTATTATCGGCCACGGGGGCTTAATTTTCGCCTAAGGGGAGCGATTTGGAGGCCGTGGCCGGGTGAGGCGCGCCTCTCGAAGGGGAGGGATTTGAATTTCGGCTGCATTGAGGGTAGCTGCCCGCTGTTGTGGGTTTTTGGAGCCTGAGCCCGTTCAACTTGGAGCTGCCCTTGTGCACGATCAAGGAGGGGTATTATCGGCCACGGGGGCTTAATTTTCGCCTAAGGGGAGCGATTTGGAGGCCGTGGCCGGGTGAGGCGCGCCTCTCGAAGGGGAGGGATTTGAATTTCGGCTGCATTGAGGGTAGCTGCCCCGCTGTGGTGGTTTTTCGGAGCCTGAGCCCGAGCGGGGCGTCGGTTCCCGAGGTGGGCAGGAGTCGCTGTGCCCGTGAGGCTGCCTGGCCGAGTCGGAGTGCTGTGGGACGGCGGGGAGCGGGTTTTCCCGGGCGAGGGGGCGATCCCGAGGAAGGGGAGCGATTTGGAGGCCGTGGCCGGGTGAGGCGCGCCTTTCGGAGGGGAGGAATTTGAATTTCGGCTGCATTGAGGGTAGCTGCCCGCTGTTGTGGGTTTTTGGAGCCTGAGCCCGAGCGGGGCGTCGGTTCCCGAGGTGGGCAGGAGTCGCTGTGCCCGTGAGGCTGCCTGGCCGAGTCGGAGTGCTGTGGGACGGCGGGGAGCGGGTTTTCCCGGGCGAGGGGCCGATCCCGAGGAAGGGGAGCAGTTCCGAGGCCGTGGCCGGGTGAGGCGCGCCTTTCGGAGGGGAGGAGTTTGAATTTCGGCTGCATTGAGGGTAGCTGCCCCGCTGTGGTGGTTTTTCGGAGCCTGAGCCCGAGCGGGGCGTCGGTTCCCGAGGTGGGCAGGAGTCGCTGTGCCCGTGAGGCTGCCTGGCCGAGTCGGAGTGCTGTGGGACGGCGGGGAGCGGTTTTTCCCGGGCGAGGGGGCGACCCCGAGGAACTCGGCCGGCGGGGAGGCGTTCCGGCCCGGGCGAGGGGCGCGGACCTGACCGGAGACGTCCAAAACCTTGAAAGGGGTAAGCGGGAAAAGGTCAGCAAAGTGCCCGAAGCAGTAAGGCGAAAAAGCCGTCGGAACCTCCGAAAATGTCCAAAAGCGTGAAATCAGTAACCAGGAAAATGCATAAAAATGGCCAAAAGTGTGAAATCAGTAAGCAGGAAAAGTCGGGGAAAGTGTCTAAAAATGCTTGGAAATCTGAGGAAAATGCCCGAAAATGAGGCCCCTCGGTCGGGAGGAGGAAGTCGAAAATCCCCGTGCCCGACGAGGGAAGTCAGTAACCAGAAGGAAAAACTTAGAAAAAAATTCTAAGTGTCAAAAAAAATTCTAAGTGTCAAAAAAAATTCTAAGTGTCAAAAAAAATTCTAAGTGTCAAAAAGAATTCTAAGTGTCAAAAAAATTCTAAGTGTCAAAAAAATTCTAAGTGTCAAAAAAAATTCTAAGTGTCAAAAAGAATTCTAAGTGTCAAAAAAAATTCTAAGTGTCAAAAAGAATTCTAAGTGTCAAAAAAAATTCTAAGTGTCAAAAAAAATTCTAAGTGTCAAAAAAAATTCTAAGTGTCAAAAAAAATTCTAAGTGTCAAAAAAATTCTAAGTGTCAAAAAAAATTCTAAGTGTCAAAAAAAATTCTAAGTGTCAAAAAAAATTCTAAGTGTCAAAAAAAATTCTAAGTGTCAAAAAAATTCTAAGTGTCAAAAAAAATTCTAAGTGTCAAAAAAAATTCTAAGTGTCAAAAAAAATTCTAAGTGTCAAAAAGAATTCTAAGTGTCAAAAAAAATTCTAAGTGTCAGAAAGGGAAATGAGTAACCAAGAAGAGAAATGAGTAACCAAGAAATCAGTAACCAACAGGAGAAATGAGTAACCAAGAAGAGAAATGAGTAACCAAGAAATCAGTAACCAACAGGAGAAATGAGTAACCAACGGGAGAAATGAGTAACCAACGGGAGAAATGAGTAACCAACGGGAGAAGTCAGTAACCAACGGGAGAAATCAGTAACCAAAGGGAGAAGTCAGTAACCAACGGGAGAAATCAGTAACCAACAAGAGAAATGAGTAACCAACGGGAGAAATCAGTAACCAAAGGGAGAAGTCAGTAACCAACGGGAGAAATCAGTAACCAAGCTTATTTTTGGTTGGTTACTGACTTCTCCGTTCAACTTGGAGCTGCCCTTGTGCACGATCAAGGAGGGGTATTATCCGCCACGGTGGCTTAATTTTCGCCTAAGGGGAGCGATTTGGAGGCCGTGGCCGGGTGAGGCGCGCCTCTCGAAGGGGAGGGATTTGAATTTCGGCTGCATTGAGGGTAGCTGCCCGCTGTTGTGGGTTTTTGGAGCCTGAGCCCGTTCAACTTGGAGCTGCCCTTGTGCACGATCAAGGAGGGGTATTATCGGCCACGGGGGCTTAATTTTCGCCTAAGGGGAGCGATTTGGAGGCCGTGGCCGGGTGAGGCGCGCCTCTCGAAGGGGAGGGATTTGAATTTCGGCTGCATTGAGGGTAGCTGCCCGCTGTTGTGGGTTTTTGGAGCCTGAGCCCGTTCAACTTGGAGCTGCCCTTGTGCACGATCAAGGAGGGGTATTATCGGCCACGGGGGCTTAATTTTCGCCTAAGGGGAGCGATTTGGAGGCCGTGGCCGGGTGAGGCGCGCCTCTCGAAGGGGAGGGATTTGAATTTCGGCTGCATTGAGGGTAGCTGCCCCGCTGTGGTGGTTTTTCGGAGCCTGAGCCCGAGCGGGGCGTCGGTTCCCGAGGTGGGCAGGAGTCGCTGTGCCCGTGAGGCTGCCTGGCCGAGTCGGAGTGCTGTGGGACGGCGGGGAGCGGGTTTTCCCGGGCGAGGGGGCGATCCCGAGGAAGGGGAGCGATTTGGAGGCCGTGGCCGGGTGAGGCGCGCCTTTCGGAGGGGAGGAATTTGAATTTCGGCTGCATTGAGGGTAGCTGCCCGCTGTTGTGGGTTTTTGGAGCCTGAGCCCGAGCGGGGCGTCGGTTCCCGAGGTGGGCAGGAGTCGCTGTGCCCGTGAGGCTGCCTGGCCGAGTCGGAGTGCTGTGGGACGGCGGGGAGCGGGTTTTCCCGGGCGAGGGGCCGATCCCGAGGAAGGGGAGCAGTTCCGAGGCCGTGGCCGGGTGAGGCGCGCCTTTCGGAGGGGAGGAGTTTGAATTTCGGCTGCATTGAGGGTAGCTGCCCCGCTGTGGTGGTTTTTCGGAGCCTGAGCCCGAGCGGGGCGTCGGTTCCCGAGGTGGGCAGGAGTCGCTGTGCCCGTGAGGCTGCCTGGCCGAGTCGGAGTGCTGTGGGACGGCGGGGAGCGGTTTTTCCCGGGCGAGGGGGCGACCCCGAGGAACTCGGCCGGCGGGGAGGCGTTCCGGCCCGGGCGAGGGGCGCGGACCTGACCGGAGACGTCCAAAACCTTGAAAGGGGTAAGCGGGAAAAGGTCAGCAAAGTGCCCGAAGCAGTAAGGCGAAAAAGCCGTCGGAACCTCCGAAAATGTCCAAAAGCGTGAAATCAGTAACCAGGAAAATGCATAAAAATGGCCAAAAGTGTGAAATCAGTAAGCAGGAAAAGTCGGGAAAAGTGTCTAAAAATGCTTGGAAATCTGAGGAAAATGCCCGAAAATGAGGCCCCTCGGTCGGGAGGAGGAAGTCGAAAATCCCCGTGCCCGACGAGGGAAGTCAGTAACCAGAAGGAAAAACTTAGAAAAAAATTCTAAGTGTCAAAAAAAATTCTAAGTGTCAAAAAAAATTCTAAGTGTCAAAAAAAATTCTAAGTGTCAAAAAGAATTCTAAGTGTCAAAAAAATTCTAAGTGTCAAAAAAATTCTAAGTGTCAAAAAAAATTCTAAGTGTCAAAAAGAATTCTAAGTGTCAAAAAAAATTCTAAGTGTCAAAAAAAATTCTAAGTGTCAAAAAAAATTCTAAGTGTCAAAAAAAATTCTAAGTGTCAAAAAAATTCTAAGTGTCAAAAAAAATTCTAAGTGTCAAAAAAAATTCTAAGTGTCAAAAAAAATTCTAAGTGTCAAAAAAAATTCTAAGTGTCAAAAAAATTCTAAGTGTCAAAAAAAATTCTAAGTGTCAAAAAAAATTCTAAGTGTCAAAAAAAATTCTAAGTGTCAAAAAGAATTCTAAGTGTCAAAAAAAATTCTAAGTGTCAGAAAGGGAAATGAGTAACCAAGAAGAGAAATGAGTAACCAAGAAATCAGTAACCAACAGGAGAAATGAGTAACCAAGAAGAGAAATGAGTAACCAAGAAATCAGTAACCAACAGGAGAAATGAGTAACCAACGGGAGAAATGAGTAACCAACGGGAGAAATGAGTAACCAACGGGAGAAGTCAGTAACCAACGGGAGAAATCAGTAACCAAAGGGAGAAGTCAGTAACCAACGGGAGAAATCAGTAACCAACAAGAGAAATGAGTAACCAACGGGAGAAATCAGTAACCAAAGGGAGAAGTCAGTAACCAACGGGAGAAATCAGTAACCAAGCTTATTTTTGGTTGGTTACTGACTTCTCCGTTCAACTTGGAGCTGCCCTTGTGCACGATCAAGGAGGGGTATTATCCGCCACGGGGGCTTAATTTTCGCCTAAGGGGAGCGATTTGGAGGCCGTGGCCGGGTGAGGCGCGCCTTTCGAAGGGGAGGGATTTGAATTTCGGCTGCATTGAGGGTAGCTGCCCGCTGTTGTGGGTTTTTGGAGCCTGAGCCCGTTCAACTTGGAGCTGCCCTTGTGCACGATCAAGGAGGGGTATTATCGGCCACGGGGGCTTAATTTTCGCCTAAGGGGAGCGATTTGGAGGCCGTGGCCGGGTGAGGCGCGCCTCTCGAAGGGGAGGGATTTGAATTTCGGCTGCATTGAGGGTAGCTGCCCGCTGTTGTGGGTTTTTGGAGCCTGAGCCCGTTCAACTTGGAGCTGCCCTTGTGCACGATCAAGGAGGGGTATTATCCGCCACGGGGGCTTAATTTTCGCCTAAGGGGAGCGATTTGGAGGCCGTGGCCGGGTGAGGCGCGCCTCTCGAAGGGGAGGGATTTGAATTTCGGCTGCATTGAGGGTAGCTGCCCGCTGTTGTGGGTTTTTGGAGCCTGAGCCCGTTCAACTTGGAGCTGCCCTTGTGCACGATCAAGGAGGGGTATTATCGGCCACGGGGGCTTAATTTTCGCCTAAGGGGAGCGATTTGGAGGCCGTGGCCGGGTGAGGCGCGCCTCTCGAAGGGGAGGGATTTGAATTTCGGCTGCATTGAGGGTAGCTGCCCGCTGTTGTGGGTTTTTGGAGCCTGAGCCCGTTCAACTTGGAGCTGCCCTTGTGCACGATCAAGGAGGGGTATTATCCGCCACGGGGGCTTAATTTTCGCCTAAGGGGAGCGATTTGGAGGCCGTGGCCGGGTGAGGCGCGCCTCTCGAAGGGGAGGGATTTGAATTTCGGCTGCATTGAGGGTAGCTGCCCGCTGTTGTGGGTTTTTGGAGCCTGAGCCCGTTCAACTTGGAGCTGCCCTTGTGCACGATCAAGGAGGGGTATTATCGGCCACGGGGGCTTAATTTTCGCCTAAGGGGAGCGATTTGGAGGCCGTGGCCGGGTGAGGCGCGCCTCTCGAAGGGGAGGGATTTGAATTTCGGCTGCATTGAGGGTAGCTGCCCGCTGTTGTGGGTTTTTGGAGCCTGAGCCCGTTCAACTTGGAGCTGCCCTTGTGCACGATCAAGGAGGGGTATTATCGGCCACGGGGGCTTAATTTTCGCCTAAGGGGAGCGATTTGGAGGCCGTGGCCGGGTGAGGCGCGCCTCTCGAAGGGGAGGGATTTGAATTTCGGCTGCATTGAGGGTAGCTGCCCGCTGTTGTGGGTTTTTGGAGCCTGAGCCCGTTCAACTTGGAGCTGCCCTTGTGCACGATCAAGGAGGGGTATTATCGGCCACGGGGGCTTAATTTTCGCCTAAGGGGAGCGATTTGGAGGCCGTGGCCGGGTGAGGCGCGCCTCTCGAAGGGGAGGGATTTGAATTTCGGCTGCATTGAGGGTAGCTGCCCCGCTGTGGTGGTTTTTCGGAGCCTGAGCCCGAGCGGGGCGTCGGTTCCCGAGGTGGGCAGGAGTCGCTGTGCCCGTGAGGCTGCCTGGCCGAGTCGGAGTGCTGTGGGACGGCGGGGAGCGGGTTTTCCCGGGCGAGGGGGCGATCCCGAGGAAGGGGAGCGATTTGGAGGCCGTGGCCGGGTGAGGCGCGCCTTTCGGAGGGGAGGAATTTGAATTTCGGCTGCATTGAGGGTAGCTGCCCGCTGTTGTGGGTTTTTGGAGCCTGAGCCCGAGCGGGGCGTCGGTTCCCGAGGTGGGCAGGAGTCGCTGTGCCCGTGAGGCTGCCTGGCCGAGTCGGAGTGCTGTGGGACGGCGGGGAGCGGGTTTTCCCGGGCGAGGGGCCGATCCCGAGGAAGGGGAGCAGTTCCGAGGCCGTGGCCGGGTGAGGCGCGCCTTTCGGAGGGGAGGAGTTTGAATTTCGGCTGCATTGAGGGTAGCTGCCCCGCTGTGGTGGTTTTTCGGAGCCTGAGCCCGAGCGGGGCGTCGGTTCCCGAGGTGGGCAGGAGTCGCTGTGCCCGTGAGGCTGCCTGGCCGAGTCGGAGTGCTGTGGGACGGCGGGGAGCGGTTTTTCCCGGGCGAGGGGGCGACCCCGAGGAACTCGGCCGGCGGGGAGGCGTTCCGGCCCGGGCGAGGGGCGCGGACCTGACCGGAGACGTCCAAAACCTTGAAAGGGGTAAGCGGGAAAAGGTCAGCAAAGTGCCCGAAGCAGTAAGGCGAAAAAGCCGTCGGAACCTCCGAAAATGTCCAAAAGCGTGAAATCAGTAACCAGGAAAATGCATAAAAATGGCCAAAAGTGTGAAATCAGTAAGCAGGAAAAGTCGGGAAAAGTGTCTAAAAATGCTTGGAAATCTGAGGAAAATGCCCGAAAATGAGGCCCCTCGGTCGGGAGGAGGAAGTCGAAAATCCCCGTGCCCGACGAGGGAAGTCAGTAACCAGAAGGAAAAACTTAGAAAAAAATTCTAAGTGTCAAAAAAAATTCTAAGTGTCAAAAAAAATTCTAAGTGTCAAAAAAAATTCTAAGTGTCAAAAAGAATTCTAAGTGTCAAAAAAATTCTAAGTGTCAAAAAAATTCTAAGTGTCAAAAAAAATTCTAAGTGTCAAAAAGAATTCTAAGTGTCAAAAAAAATTCTAAGTGTCAAAAAAAATTCTAAGTGTCAAAAAAAATTCTAAGTGTCAAAAAAAATTCTAAGTGTCAAAAAAATTCTAAGTGTCAAAAAAAATTCTAAGTGTCAAAAAAAATTCTAAGTGTCAAAAAAAATTCTAAGTGTCAAAAAAAATTCTAAGTGTCAAAAAAATTCTAAGTGTCAAAAAAAATTCTAAGTGTCAAAAAAAATTCTAAGTGTCAAAAAAAATTCTAAGTGTCAAAAAGAATTCTAAGTGTCAAAAAAAATTCTAAGTGTCAGAAAGGGAAATGAGTAACCAAGAAGAGAAATGAGTAACCAAGAAATCAGTAACCAACAGGAGAAATGAGTAACCAAGAAGAGAAATGAGTAACCAAGAAATCAGTAACCAACAGGAGAAATGAGTAACCAACGGGAGAAATGAGTAACCAACGGGAGAAATGAGTAACCAACGGGAGAAGTCAGTAACCAACGGGAGAAATCAGTAACCAAAGGGAGAAGTCAGTAACCAACGGGAGAAATCAGTAACCAACAAGAGAAATGAGTAACCAACGGGAGAAATCAGTAACCAAAGGGAGAAGTCAGTAACCAACGGGAGAAATCAGTAACCAAGCTTATTTTTGGTTGGTTACTGACTTCTCCGTTCAACTTGGAGCTGCCCTTGTGCACGATCAAGGAGGGGTATTATCCGCCACGGGGGCTTAATTTTCGCCTAAGGGGAGCGATTTGGAGGCCGTGGCCGGGTGAGGCGCGCCTTTCGAAGGGGAGGGATTTGAATTTCGGCTGCATTGAGGGTAGCTGCCCGCTGTTGTGGGTTTTTGGAGCCTGAGCCCGTTCAACTTGGAGCTGCCCTTGTGCACGATCAAGGAGGGGTATTATCGGCCACGGGGGCTTAATTTTCGCCTAAGGGGAGCGATTTGGAGGCCGTGGCCGGGTGAGGCGCGCCTCTCGAAGGGGAGGGATTTGAATTTCGGCTGCATTGAGGGTAGCTGCCCGCTGTTGTGGGTTTTTGGAGCCTGAGCCCGTTCAACTTGGAGCTGCCCTTGTGCACGATCAAGGAGGGGTATTATCGGCCACGGGGGCTTAATTTTCGCCTAAGGGGAGCGATTTGGAGGCCGTGGCCGGGTGAGGCGCGCCTCTCGAAGGGGAGGGATTTGAATTTCGGCTGCATTGAGGGTAGCTGCCCCGCTGTGGTGGTTTTTCGGAGCCTGAGCCCGAGCGGGGCGTCGGTTCCCGAGGTGGGCAGGAGTCGCTGTGCCCGTGAGGCTGCCTGGCCGAGTCGGAGTGCTGTGGGACGGCGGGGAGCGGGTTTTCCCGGGCGAGGGGGCGATCCCGAGGAAGGGGAGCGATTTGGAGGCCGTGGCCGGGTGAGGCGCGCCTTTCGGAGGGGAGGAATTTGAATTTCGGCTGCATTGAGGGTAGCTGCCCGCTGTTGTGGGTTTTTGGAGCCTGAGCCCGAGCGGGGCGTCGGTTCCCGAGGTGGGCAGGAGTCGCTGTGCCCGTGAGGCTGCCTGGCCGAGTCGGAGTGCTGTGGGACGGCGGGGAGCGGGTTTTCCCGGGCGAGGGGCCGATCCCGAGGAAGGGGAGCAGTTCCGAGGCCGTGGCCGGGTGAGGCGCGCCTTTCGGAGGGGAGGAGTTTGAATTTCGGCTGCATTGAGGGTAGCTGCCCCGCTGTGGTGGTTTTTCGGAGCCTGAGCCCGAGCGGGGCGTCGGTTCCCGAGGTGGGCAGGAGTCGCTGTGCCCGTGAGGCTGCCTGGCCGAGTCGGAGTGCTGTGGGACGGCGGGGAGCGGTTTTTCCCGGGCGAGGGGGCGACCCCGAGGAACTCGGCCGGCGGGGAGGCGTTCCGGCCCGGGCGAGGGGCGCGGACCTGACCGGAGACGTCCAAAACCTTGAAAGGGGTAAGCGGGAAAAGGTCAGCAAAGTGCCCGAAGCAGTAAGGCGAAAAAGCCGTCGGAACCTCCGAAAATGTCCAAAAGCGTGAAATCAGTAACCAGGAAAATGCATAAAAATGGCCAAAAGTGTGAAATCAGTAAGCAGGAAAAGTCGGGAAAAGTGTCTAAAAATGCTTGGAAATCTGAGGAAAATGCCCGAAAATGAGGCCCCTCGGTCGGGAGGAGGAAGTCGAAAATCCCCGTGCCCGACGAGGGAAGTCAGTAACCAGAAGGAAAAACTTAGAAAAAAATTCTAAGTGTCAAAAAAAATTCTAAGTGTCAAAAAAAATTCTAAGTGTCAAAAAAAATTCTAAGTGTCAAAAAGAATTCTAAGTGTCAAAAAAATTCTAAGTGTCAAAAAAATTCTAAGTGTCAAAAAAAATTCTAAGTGTCAAAAAGAATTCTAAGTGTCAAAAAAAATTCTAAGTGTCAAAAAAAATTCTAAGTGTCAAAAAAAATTCTAAGTGTCAAAAAAAATTCTAAGTGTCAAAAAAATTCTAAGTGTCAAAAAAAATTCTAAGTGTCAAAAAAAATTCTAAGTGTCAAAAAAAATTCTAAGTGTCAAAAAAAATTCTAAGTGTCAAAAAAATTCTAAGTGTCAAAAAAAATTCTAAGTGTCAAAAAAAATTCTAAGTGTCAAAAAAAATTCTAAGTGTCAAAAAGAATTCTAAGTGTCAAAAAAAATTCTAAGTGTCAGAAAGGGAAATGAGTAACCAAGAAGAGAAATGAGTAACCAAGAAATCAGTAACCAACAGGAGAAATGAGTAACCAAGAAGAGAAATGAGTAACCAAGAAATCAGTAACCAACAGGAGAAATGAGTAACCAACGGGAGAAATGAGTAACCAACGGGAGAAATGAGTAACCAACGGGAGAAGTCAGTAACCAACGGGAGAAATCAGTAACCAAAGGGAGAAGTCAGTAACCAACGGGAGAAATCAGTAACCAACAAGAGAAATGAGTAACCAACGGGAGAAATCAGTAACCAAAGGGAGAAGTCAGTAACCAACGGGAGAAATCAGTAACCAAGCTTATTTTTGGTTGGTTACTGACTTCTCCGTTCAACTTGGAGCTGCCCTTGTGCACGATCAAGGAGGGGTATTATCCGCCACGGGGGCTTAATTTTCGCCTAAGGGGAGCGATTTGGAGGCCGTGGCCGGGTGAGGCGCGCCTTTCGAAGGGGAGGGATTTGAATTTCGGCTGCATTGAGGGTAGCTGCCCGCTGTTGTGGGTTTTTGGAGCCTGAGCCCGTTCAACTTGGAGCTGCCCTTGTGCACGATCAAGGAGGGGTATTATCGGCCACGGGGGCTTAATTTTCGCCTAAGGGGAGCGATTTGGAGGCCGTGGCCGGGTGAGGCGCGCCTCTCGAAGGGGAGGGATTTGAATTTCGGCTGCATTGAGGGTAGCTGCCCGCTGTTGTGGGTTTTTGGAGCCTGAGCCCGTTCAACTTGGAGCTGCCCTTGTGCACGATCAAGGAGGGGTATTATCCGCCACGGGGGCTTAATTTTCGCCTAAGGGGAGCGATTTGGAGGCCGTGGCCGGGTGAGGCGCGCCTCTCGAAGGGGAGGGATTTGAATTTCGGCTGCATTGAGGGTAGCTGCCCGCTGTTGTGGGTTTTTGGAGCCTGAGCCCGTTCAACTTGGAGCTGCCCTTGTGCACGATCAAGGAGGGGTATTATCGGCCACGGGGGCTTAATTTTCGCCTAAGGGGAGCGATTTGGAGGCCGTGGCCGGGTGAGGCGCGCCTCTCGAAGGGGAGGGATTTGAATTTCGGCTGCATTGAGGGTAGCTGCCCGCTGTTGTGGGTTTTTGGAGCCTGAGCCCGTTCAACTTGGAGCTGCCCTTGTGCACGATCAAGGAGGGGTATTATCGGCCACGGGGGCTTAATTTTCGCCTAAGGGGAGCGATTTGGAGGCCGTGGCCGGGTGAGGCGCGCCTCTCGAAGGGGAGGGATTTGAATTTCGGCTGCATTGAGGGTAGCTGCCCGCTGTTGTGGGTTTTTGGAGCCTGAGCCCGTTCAACTTGGAGCTGCCCTTGTGCACGATCAAGGAGGGGTATTATCGGCCACGGGGGCTTAATTTTCGCCTAAGGGGAGCGATTTGGAGGCCGTGGCCGGGTGAGGCGCGCCTCTCGAAGGGGAGGGATTTGAATTTCGGCTGCATTGAGGGTAGCTGCCCCGCTGTGGTGGTTTTTCGGAGCCTGAGCCCGAGCGGGGCGTCGGTTCCCGAGGTGGGCAGGAGTCGCTGTGCCCGTGAGGCTGCCTGGCCGAGTCGGAGTGCTGTGGGACGGCGGGGAGCGGGTTTTCCCGGGCGAGGGGGCGATCCCGAGGAAGGGGAGCGATTTGGAGGCCGTGGCCGGGTGAGGCGCGCCTTTCGGAGGGGAGGAATTTGAATTTCGGCTGCATTGAGGGTAGCTGCCCGCTGTTGTGGGTTTTTGGAGCCTGAGCCCGAGCGGGGCGTCGGTTCCCGAGGTGGGCAGGAGTCGCTGTGCCCGTGAGGCTGCCTGGCCGAGTCGGAGTGCTGTGGGACGGCGGGGAGCGGGTTTTCCCGGGCGAGGGGCCGATCCCGAGGAAGGGGAGCAGTTCCGAGGCCGTGGCCGGGTGAGGCGCGCCTTTCGGAGGGGAGGAGTTTGAATTTCGGCTGCATTGAGGGTAGCTGCCCCGCTGTGGTGGTTTTTCGGAGCCTGAGCCCGAGCGGGGCGTCGGTTCCCGAGGTGGGCAGGAGTCGCTGTGCCCGTGAGGCTGCCTGGCCGAGTCGGAGTGCTGTGGGACGGCGGGGAGCGGTTTTTCCCGGGCGAGGGGGCGACCCCGAGGAACTCGGCCGGCGGGGAGGCGTTCCGGCCCGGGCGAGGGGCGCGGACCTGACCGGAGACGTCCAAAACCTTGAAAGGGGTAAGCGGGAAAAGGTCAGCAAAGTGCCCGAAGCAGTAAGGCGAAAAAGCCGTCGGAACCTCCGAAAATGTCCAAAAGCGTGAAATCAGTAACCAGGAAAATGCATAAAAATGGCCAAAAGTGTGAAATCAGTAAGCAGGAAAAGTCGGGGAAAGTGTCTAAAAATGCTTGGAAATCTGAGGAAAATGCCCGAAAATGAGGCCCCTCGGTCGGGAGGAGGAAGTCGAAAATCCCCGTGCCCGACGAGGGAAGTCAGTAACCAGAAGGAAAAACTTAGAAAAAAATTCTAAGTGTCAAAAAAAATTCTAAGTGTCAAAAAAAATTCTAAGTGTCAAAAAAAATTCTAAGTGTCAAAAAGAATTCTAAGTGTCAAAAAAATTCTAAGTGTCAAAAAAATTCTAAGTGTCAAAAAAAATTCTAAGTGTCAAAAAGAATTCTAAGTGTCAAAAAAAATTCTAAGTGTCAAAAAGAATTCTAAGTGTCAAAAAAAATTCTAAGTGTCAAAAAAAATTCTAAGTGTCAAAAAAAATTCTAAGTGTCAAAAAAAATTCTAAGTGTCAAAAAAATTCTAAGTGTCAAAAAAAATTCTAAGTGTCAAAAAAAATTCTAAGTGTCAAAAAAAATTCTAAGTGTCAAAAAAAATTCTAAGTGTCAAAAAAATTCTAAGTGTCAAAAAAAATTCTAAGTGTCAAAAAAAATTCTAAGTGTCAAAAAAAATTCTAAGTGTCAAAAAGAATTCTAAGTGTCAAAAAAAATTCTAAGTGTCAGAAAGGGAAATGAGTAACCAAGAAGAGAAATGAGTAACCAAGAAATCAGTAACCAACAGGAGAAATGAGTAACCAAGAAGAGAAATGAGTAACCAAGAAATCAGTAACCAACAGGAGAAATGAGTAACCAACGGGAGAAATGAGTAACCAACGGGAGAAATGAGTAACCAACGGGAGAAGTCAGTAACCAACGGGACGATCAAGGAGGGGTATTATCCGCCACGGGGGCTTAATTTTCGCCTAAGGGGAGCGATTTGGAGGCCGTGGCCGGGTGAGGCGCGCCTTTCGAAGGGGAGGGATTTGAATTTCGGCTGCATTGAGGGTAGCTGCCCGCTGTTGTGGGTTTTTGGAGCCTGAGCCCGTTCAACTTGGAGCTGCCCTTGTGCACGATCAAGGAGGGGTATTATCGGCCACGGTGGCTTAATTTTCGCCTAAGGGGAGCGATTTGGAGGCCGTGGCCGGGTGAGGCGCGCCTTTCGAAGGGGAGGGATTTGAATTTCGGCTGCATTGAGGGTAGCTGCCCGCTGTTGTGGGTTTTTGGAGCCTGAGCCCGTTCAACTTGGAGCTGCCCTTGTGCACGATCAAGGAGGGGTATTATCGGCCACGGGGGCTTAATTTTCGCCTAAGGGGAGCGATTTGGAGGCCGTGGCCGGGTGAGGCGCGCCTCTCGAAGGGGAGGGATTTGAATTTCGGCTGCATTGAGGGTAGCTGCCCGCTGTTGTGGGTTTTTGGAGCCTGAGCCCGTTCAACTTGGAGCTGCCCTTGTGCACGATCAAGGAGGGGTATTATCCGCCACGGGGGCTTAATTTTCGCCTAAGGGGAGCGATTTGGAGGCCGTGGCCGGGTGAGGCGCGCCTTTCGAAGGGGAGGGATTTGAATTTCGGCTGCATTGAGGGTAGCTGCCCGCTGTTGTGGGTTTTTGGAGCCTGAGCCCGTTCAACTTGGAGCTGCCCTTGTGCACGATCAAGGAGGGGTATTATCGGCCACGGGGGCTTAATTTTCGCCTAAGGGGAGCGATTTGGAGGCCGTGGCCGGGTGAGGCGCGCCTCTCGAAGGGGAGGGATTTGAATTTCGGCTGCATTGAGGGTAGCTGCCCGCTGTTGTGGGTTTTTGGAGCCTGAGCCCGTTCAACTTGGAGCTGCCCTTGTGCACGATCAAGGAGGGGTATTATCGGCCACGGGGGCTTAATTTTCGCCTAAGGGGAGCGATTTGGAGGCCGTGGCCGGGTGAGGCGCGCCTCTCGAAGGGGAGGGATTTGAATTTCGGCTGCATTGAGGGTAGCTGCCCGCTGTTGTGGGTTTTTGGAGCCTGAGCCCGTTCAACTTGGAGCTGCCCTTGTGCACGATCAAGGAGGGGTATTATCGGCCACGGGGGCTTAATTTTCGCCTAAGGGGAGCGATTTGGAGGCCGTGGCCGGGTGAGGCGCGCCTCTCGAAGGGGAGGGATTTGAATTTCGGCTGCATTGAGGGTAGCTGCCCCGCTGTGGTGGTTTTTCGGAGCCTGAGCCCGAGCGGGGCGTCGGTTCCCGAGGTGGGCAGGAGTCGCTGTGCCCGTGAGGCTGCCTGGCCGAGTCGGAGTGCTGTGGGACGGCGGGGAGCGGGTTTTCCCGGGCGAGGGGGCGATCCCGAGGAAGGGGAGCGATTTGGAGGCCGTGGCCGGGTGAGGCGCGCCTTTCGGAGGGGAGGAATTTGAATTTCGGCTGCATTGAGGGTAGCTGCCCGCTGTTGTGGGTTTTTGGAGCCTGAGCCCGAGCGGGGCGTCGGTTCCCGAGGTGGGCAGGAGTCGCTGTGCCCGTGAGGCTGCCTGGCCGAGTCGGAGTGCTGTGGGACGGCGGGGAGCGGGTTTTCCCGGGCGAGGGGCCGATCCCGAGGAAGGGGAGCAGTTCCGAGGCCGTGGCCGGGTGAGGCGCGCCTTTCGGAGGGGAGGAGTTTGAATTTCGGCTGCATTGAGGGTAGCTGCCCCGCTGTGGTGGTTTTTCGGAGCCTGAGCCCGAGCGGGGCGTCGGTTCCCGAGGTGGGCAGGAGTCGCTGTGCCCGTGAGGCTGCCTGGCCGAGTCGGAGTGCTGTGGGACGGCGGGGAGCGGTTTTTCCCGGGCGAGGGGGCGACCCCGAGGAACTCGGCCGGCGGGGAGGCGTTCCGGCCCGGGCGAGGGGCGCGGACCTGACCGGAGACGTCCAAAACCTTGAAAGGGGTAAGCGGGAAAAGGTCAGCAAAGTGCCCGAAGCAGTAAGGCGAAAAAGCCGTCGGAACCTCCGAAAATGTCCAAAAGCGTGAAATCAGTAACCAGGAAAATGCATAAAAATGGCCAAAAGTGTGAAATCAGTAAGCAGGAAAAGTCGGGAAAAGTGTCTAAAAATGCTTGGAAATCTGAGGAAAATGCCCGAAAATGAGGCCCCTCGGTCGGGAGGAGGAAGTCGAAAATCCCCGTGCCCGACGAGGGAAGTCAGTAACCAGAAGGAAAAACTTAGAAAAAAATTCTAAGTGTCAAAAAAAATTCTAAGTGTCAAAAAAAATTCTAAGTGTCAAAAAAAATTCTAAGTGTCAAAAAGAATTCTAAGTGTCAAAAAAATTCTAAGTGTCAAAAAAATTCTAAGTGTCAAAAAAAATTCTAAGTGTCAAAAAGAATTCTAAGTGTCAAAAAAAATTCTAAGTGTCAAAAAAAATTCTAAGTGTCAAAAAAAATTCTAAGTGTCAAAAAAAATTCTAAGTGTCAAAAAAATTCTAAGTGTCAAAAAAAATTCTAAGTGTCAAAAAAAATTCTAAGTGTCAAAAAAAATTCTAAGTGTCAAAAAAAATTCTAAGTGTCAAAAAAATTCTAAGTGTCAAAAAAAATTCTAAGTGTCAAAAAAAATTCTAAGTGTCAAAAAAAATTCTAAGTGTCAAAAAGAATTCTAAGTGTCAAAAAAAATTCTAAGTGTCAGAAAGGGAAATGAGTAACCAAGAAGAGAAATGAGTAACCAAGAAATCAGTAACCAACAGGAGAAATGAGTAACCAAGAAGAGAAATGAGTAACCAAGAAATCAGTAACCAACAGGAGAAATGAGTAACCAACGGGAGAAATGAGTAACCAACGGGAGAAATGAGTAACCAACGGGAGAAGTCAGTAACCAACGGGAGAAATCAGTAACCAAAGGGAGAAGTCAGTAACCAACGGGAGAAATCAGTAACCAACAAGAGAAATGAGTAACCAACGGGAGAAATCAGTAACCAAAGGGAGAAGTCAGTAACCAACGGGAGAAATCAGTAACCAAGCTTATTTTTGGTTGGTTACTGACTTCTCCGTTCAACTTGGAGCTGCCCTTGTGCACGATCAAGGAGGGGTATTATCCGCCACGGGGGCTTAATTTTCGCCTAAGGGGAGCGATTTGGAGGCCGTGGCCGGGTGAGGCGCGCCTTTCGAAGGGGAGGGATTTGAATTTCGGCTGCATTGAGGGTAGCTGCCCGCTGTTGTGGGTTTTTGGAGCCTGAGCCCGTTCAACTTGGAGCTGCCCTTGTGCACGATCAAGGAGGGGTATTATCGGCCACGGGGGCTTAATTTTCGCCTAAGGGGAGCGATTTGGAGGCCGTGGCCGGGTGAGGCGCGCCTCTCGAAGGGGAGGGATTTGAATTTCGGCTGCATTGAGGGTAGCTGCCCGCTGTTGTGGGTTTTTGGAGCCTGAGCCCGTTCAACTTGGAGCTGCCCTTGTGCACGATCAAGGAGGGGTATTATCCGCCACGGGGGCTTAATTTTCGCCTAAGGGGAGCGATTTGGAGGCCGTGGCCGGGTGAGGCGCGCCTCTCGAAGGGGAGGGATTTGAATTTCGGCTGCATTGAGGGTAGCTGCCCGCTGTTGTGGGTTTTTGGAGCCTGAGCCCGTTCAACTTGGAGCTGCCCTTGTGCACGATCAAGGAGGGGTATTATCGGCCACGGGGGCTTAATTTTCGCCTAAGGGGAGCGATTTGGAGGCCGTGGCCGGGTGAGGCGCGCCTCTCGAAGGGGAGGGATTTGAATTTCGGCTGCATTGAGGGTAGCTGCCCGCTGTTGTGGGTTTTTGGAGCCTGAGCCCGTTCAACTTGGAGCTGCCCTTGTGCACGATCAAGGAGGGGTATTATCGGCCACGGGGGCTTAATTTTCGCCTAAGGGGAGCGATTTGGAGGCCGTGGCCGGGTGAGGCGCGCCTCTCGAAGGGGAGGGATTTGAATTTCGGCTGCATTGAGGGTAGCTGCCCGCTGTTGTGGGTTTTTGGAGCCTGAGCCCGTTCAACTTGGAGCTGCCCTTGTGCACGATCAAGGAGGGGTATTATCGGCCACGGGGGCTTAATTTTCGCCTAAGGGGAGCGATTTGGAGGCCGTGGCCGGGTGAGGCGCGCCTCTCGAAGGGGAGGGATTTGAATTTCGGCTGCATTGAGGGTAGCTGCCCCGCTGTGGTGGTTTTTCGGAGCCTGAGCCCGAGCGGGGCGTCGGTTCCCGAGGTGGGCAGGAGTCGCTGTGCCCGTGAGGCTGCCTGGCCGAGTCGGAGTGCTGTGGGACGGCGGGGAGCGGGTTTTCCCGGGCGAGGGGGCGATCCCGAGGAAGGGGAGCGATTTGGAGGCCGTGGCCGGGTGAGGCGCGCCTTTCGGAGGGGAGGAATTTGAATTTCGGCTGCATTGAGGGTAGCTGCCCGCTGTTGTGGGTTTTTGGAGCCTGAGCCCGAGCGGGGCGTCGGTTCCCGAGGTGGGCAGGAGTCGCTGTGCCCGTGAGGCTGCCTGGCCGAGTCGGAGTGCTGTGGGACGGCGGGGAGCGGGTTTTCCCGGGCGAGGGGCCGATCCCGAGGAAGGGGAGCAGTTCCGAGGCCGTGGCCGGGTGAGGCGCGCCTTTCGGAGGGGAGGAGTTTGAATTTCGGCTGCATTGAGGGTAGCTGCCCCGCTGTGGTGGTTTTTCGGAGCCTGAGCCCGAGCGGGGCGTCGGTTCCCGAGGTGGGCAGGAGTCGCTGTGCCCGTGAGGCTGCCTGGCCGAGTCGGAGTGCTGTGGGACGGCGGGGAGCGGTTTTTCCCGGGCGAGGGGGCGACCCCGAGGAACTCGGCCGGCGGGGAGGCGTTCCGGCCCGGGCGAGGGGCGCGGACCTGACCGGAGACGTCCAAAACCTTGAAAGGGGTAAGCGGGAAAAGGTCAGCAAAGTGCCCGAAGCAGTAAGGCGAAAAAGCCGTCGGAACCTCCGAAAATGTCCAAAAGCGTGAAATCAGTAACCAGGAAAATGCATAAAAATGGCCAAAAGTGTGAAATCAGTAAGCAGGAAAAGTCGGGGAAAGTGTCTAAAAATGCTTGGAAATCTGAGGAAAATGCCCGAAAATGAGGCCCCTCGGTCGGGAGGAGGAAGTCGAAAATCCCCGTGCCCGACGAGGGAAGTCAGTAACCAGAAGGAAAAACTTAGAAAAAAATTCTAAGTGTCAAAAAAAATTCTAAGTGTCAAAAAAAATTCTAAGTGTCAAAAAAAATTCTAAGTGTCAAAAAGAATTCTAAGTGTCAAAAAAATTCTAAGTGTCAAAAAAATTCTAAGTGTCAAAAAAAATTCTAAGTGTCAAAAAGAATTCTAAGTGTCAAAAAAAATTCTAAGTGTCAAAAAGAATTCTAAGTGTCAAAAAAAATTCTAAGTGTCAAAAAAAATTCTAAGTGTCAAAAAAAATTCTAAGTGTCAAAAAAAATTCTAAGTGTCAAAAAAATTCTAAGTGTCAAAAAAAATTCTAAGTGTCAAAAAAAATTCTAAGTGTCAAAAAAAATTCTAAGTGTCAAAAAAAATTCTAAGTGTCAAAAAAATTCTAAGTGTCAAAAAAAATTCTAAGTGTCAGAAAGGGAAATGAGTAACCAAGAAGAGAAATGAGTAACCAAGAAATCAGTAACCAACAGGAGAAATGAGTAACCAAGAAGAGAAATGAGTAACCAAGAAATCAGTAACCAACAGGAGAAATGAGTAACCAACGGGAGAAATGAGTAACCAACGGGAGAAATGAGTAACCAACGGGAGAAGTCAGTAACCAACGGGAGAAATCAGTAACCAAAGGGAGAAGTCAGTAACCAACGGGAGAAATCAGTAACCAACAAGAGAAATGAGTAACCAACGGGAGAAATCAGTAACCAAAGGGAGAAGTCAGTAACCAACGGGAGAAATCAGTAACCAAGCTTATTTTTGGTTGGTTACTGACTTCTCCGTTCAACTTGGAGCTGCCCTTGTGCACGATCAAGGAGGGGTATTATCCGCCACGGTGGCTTAATTTTCGCCTAAGGGGAGCGATTTGGAGGCCGTGGCCGGGTGAGGCGCGCCTTTCGAAGGGGAGGGATTTGAATTTCGGCTGCATTGAGGGTAGCTGCCCGCTGTTGTGGGTTTTTGGAGCCTGAGCCCGTTCAACTTGGAGCTGCCCTTGTGCACGATCAAGGAGGGGTATTATCGGCCACGGGGGCTTAATTTTCGCCTAAGGGGAGCGATTTGGAGGCCGTGGCCGGGTGAGGCGCGCCTCTCGAAGGGGAGGGATTTGAATTTCGGCTGCATTGAGGGTAGCTGCCCGCTGTTGTGGGTTTTTGGAGCCTGAGCCCGTTCAACTTGGAGCTGCCCTTGTGCACGATCAAGGAGGGGTATTATCCGCCACGGGGGCTTAATTTTCGCCTAAGGGGAGCGATTTGGAGGCCGTGGCCGGGTGAGGCGCGCCTTTCGAAGGGGAGGGATTTGAATTTCGGCTGCATTGAGGGTAGCTGCCCGCTGTTGTGGGTTTTTGGAGCCTGAGCCCGTTCAACTTGGAGCTGCCCTTGTGCACGATCAAGGAGGGGTATTATCGGCCACGGGGGCTTAATTTTCGCCTAAGGGGAGCGATTTGGAGGCCGTGGCCGGGTGAGGCGCGCCTCTCGAAGGGGAGGGATTTGAATTTCGGCTGCATTGAGGGTAGCTGCCCGCTGTTGTGGGTTTTTGGAGCCTGAGCCCGTTCAACTTGGAGCTGCCCTTGTGCACGATCAAGGAGGGGTATTATCGGCCACGGGGGCTTAATTTTCGCCTAAGGGGAGCGATTTGGAGGCCGTGGCCGGGTGAGGCGCGCCTCTCGAAGGGGAGGGATTTGAATTTCGGCTGCATTGAGGGTAGCTGCCCGCTGTTGTGGGTTTTTGGAGCCTGAGCCCGTTCAACTTGGAGCTGCCCTTGTGCACGATCAAGGAGGGGTATTATCGGCCACGGGGGCTTAATTTTCGCCTAAGGGGAGCGATTTGGAGGCCGTGGCCGGGTGAGGCGCGCCTCTCGAAGGGGAGGGATTTGAATTTCGGCTGCATTGAGGGTAGCTGCCCCGCTGTGGTGGTTTTTCGGAGCCTGAGCCCGAGCGGGGCGTCGGTTCCCGAGGTGGGCAGGAGTCGCTGTGCCCGTGAGGCTGCCTGGCCGAGTCGGAGTGCTGTGGGACGGCGGGGAGCGGGTTTTCCCGGGCGAGGGGGCGATCCCGAGGAAGGGGAGCGATTTGGAGGCCGTGGCCGGGTGAGGCGCGCCTTTCGGAGGGGAGGAATTTGAATTTCGGCTGCATTGAGGGTAGCTGCCCGCTGTTGTGGGTTTTTGGAGCCTGAGCCCGAGCGGGGCGTCGGTTCCCGAGGTGGGCAGGAGTCGCTGTGCCCGTGAGGCTGCCTGGCCGAGTCGGAGTGCTGTGGGACGGCGGGGAGCGGGTTTTCCCGGGCGAGGGGCCGATCCCGAGGAAGGGGAGCAGTTCCGAGGCCGTGGCCGGGTGAGGCGCGCCTTTCGGAGGGGAGGAGTTTGAATTTCGGCTGCATTGAGGGTAGCTGCCCCGCTGTGGTGGTTTTTCGGAGCCTGAGCCCGAGCGGGGCGTCGGTTCCCGAGGTGGGCAGGAGTCGCTGTGCCCGTGAGGCTGCCTGGCCGAGTCGGAGTGCTGTGGGACGGCGGGGAGCGGTTTTTCCCGGGCGAGGGGGCGACCCCGAGGAACTCGGCCGGCGGGGAGGCGTTCCGGCCCGGGCGAGGGGCGCGGACCTGACCGGAGACGTCCAAAACCTTGAAAGGGGTAAGCGGGAAAAGGTCAGCAAAGTGCCCGAAGCAGTAAGGCGAAAAAGCCGTCGGAACCTCCGAAAATGTCCAAAAGCGTGAAATCAGTAACCAGGAAAATGCATAAAAATGGCCAAAAGTGTGAAATCAGTAAGCAGGAAAAGTCGGGAAAAGTGTCTAAAAATGCTTGGAAATCTGAGGAAAATGCCCGAAAATGAGGCCCCTCGGTCGGGAGGAGGAAGTCGAAAATCCCCGTGCCCGACGAGGGAAGTCAGTAACCAGAAGGAAAAACTTAGAAAAAAATTCTAAGTGTCAAAAAAAATTCTAAGTGTCAAAAAAAATTCTAAGTGTCAAAAAAAATTCTAAGTGTCAAAAAGAATTCTAAGTGTCAAAAAAATTCTAAGTGTCAAAAAAATTCTAAGTGTCAAAAAAAATTCTAAGTGTCAAAAAGAATTCTAAGTGTCAAAAAAAATTCTAAGTGTCAAAAAAAATTCTAAGTGTCAAAAAAAATTCTAAGTGTCAAAAAAAATTCTAAGTGTCAAAAAAATTCTAAGTGTCAAAAAAAATTCTAAGTGTCAAAAAAAATTCTAAGTGTCAAAAAAAATTCTAAGTGTCAAAAAAAATTCTAAGTGTCAAAAAAATTCTAAGTGTCAAAAAAAATTCTAAGTGTCAAAAAAAATTCTAAGTGTCAAAAAAAATTCTAAGTGTCAAAAAGAATTCTAAGTGTCAAAAAAAATTCTAAGTGTCAGAAAGGGAAATGAGTAACCAAGAAGAGAAATGAGTAACCAAGAAATCAGTAACCAACAGGAGAAATGAGTAACCAAGAAGAGAAATGAGTAACCAAGAAATCAGTAACCAACAGGAGAAATGAGTAACCAACGGGAGAAATGAGTAACCAACGGGAGAAATGAGTAACCAACGGGAGAAGTCAGTAACCAACGGGAGAAATCAGTAACCAAAGGGAGAAGTCAGTAACCAACGGGAGAAATCAGTAACCAACAAGAGAAATGAGTAACCAACGGGAGAAATCAGTAACCAAAGGGAGAAGTCAGTAACCAACGGGAGAAATCAGTAACCAAGCTTATTTTTGGTTGGTTACTGACTTCTCCGTTCAACTTGGAGCTGCCCTTGTGCACGATCAAGGAGGGGTATTATCCGCCACGGGGGCTTAATTTTCGCCTAAGGGGAGCGATTTGGAGGCCGTGGCCGGGTGAGGCGCGCCTTTCGAAGGGGAGGGATTTGAATTTCGGCTGCATTGAGGGTAGCTGCCCGCTGTTGTGGGTTTTTGGAGCCTGAGCCCGTTCAACTTGGAGCTGCCCTTGTGCACGATCAAGGAGGGGTATTATCGGCCACGGGGGCTTAATTTTCGCCTAAGGGGAGCGATTTGGAGGCCGTGGCCGGGTGAGGCGCGCCTCTCGAAGGGGAGGGATTTGAATTTCGGCTGCATTGAGGGTAGCTGCCCGCTGTTGTGGGTTTTTGGAGCCTGAGCCCGTTCAACTTGGAGCTGCCCTTGTGCACGATCAAGGAGGGGTATTATCCGCCACGGGGGCTTAATTTTCGCCTAAGGGGAGCGATTTGGAGGCCGTGGCCGGGTGAGGCGCGCCTCTCGAAGGGGAGGGATTTGAATTTCGGCTGCATTGAGGGTAGCTGCCCGCTGTTGTGGGTTTTTGGAGCCTGAGCCCGTTCAACTTGGAGCTGCCCTTGTGCACGATCAAGGAGGGGTATTATCGGCCACGGGGGCTTAATTTTCGCCTAAGGGGAGCGATTTGGAGGCCGTGGCCGGGTGAGGCGCGCCTCTCGAAGGGGAGGGATTTGAATTTCGGCTGCATTGAGGGTAGCTGCCCGCTGTTGTGGGTTTTTGGAGCCTGAGCCCGTTCAACTTGGAGCTGCCCTTGTGCACGATCAAGGAGGGGTATTATCGGCCACGGGGGCTTAATTTTCGCCTAAGGGGAGCGATTTGGAGGCCGTGGCCGGGTGAGGCGCGCCTCTCGAAGGGGAGGGATTTGAATTTCGGCTGCATTGAGGGTAGCTGCCCGCTGTTGTGGGTTTTTGGAGCCTGAGCCCGTTCAACTTGGAGCTGCCCTTGTGCACGATCAAGGAGGGGTATTATCGGCCACGGGGGCTTAATTTTCGCCTAAGGGGAGCGATTTGGAGGCCGTGGCCGGGTGAGGCGCGCCTCTCGAAGGGGAGGGATTTGAATTTCGGCTGCATTGAGGGTAGCTGCCCCGCTGTGGTGGTTTTTCGGAGCCTGAGCCCGAGCGGGGCGTCGGTTCCCGAGGTGGGCAGGAGTCGCTGTGCCCGTGAGGCTGCCTGGCCGAGTCGGAGTGCTGTGGGACGGCGGGGAGCGGGTTTTCCCGGGCGAGGGGGCGATCCCGAGGAAGGGGAGCGATTTGGAGGCCGTGGCCGGGTGAGGCGCGCCTTTCGGAGGGGAGGAATTTGAATTTCGGCTGCATTGAGGGTAGCTGCCCGCTGTTGTGGGTTTTTGGAGCCTGAGCCCGAGCGGGGCGTCGGTTCCCGAGGTGGGCAGGAGTCGCTGTGCCCGTGAGGCTGCCTGGCCGAGTCGGAGTGCTGTGGGACGGCGGGGAGCGGGTTTTCCCGGGCGAGGGGCCGATCCCGAGGAAGGGGAGCAGTTCCGAGGCCGTGGCCGGGTGAGGCGCGCCTTTCGGAGGGGAGGAGTTTGAATTTCGGCTGCATTGAGGGTAGCTGCCCCGCTGTGGTGGTTTTTCGGAGCCTGAGCCCGAGCGGGGCGTCGGTTCCCGAGGTGGGCAGGAGTCGCTGTGCCCGTGAGGCTGCCTGGCCGAGTCGGAGTGCTGTGGGACGGCGGGGAGCGGTTTTTCCCGGGCGAGGGGGCGACCCCGAGGAACTCGGCCGGCGGGGAGGCGTTCCGGCCCGGGCGAGGGGCGCGGACCTGACCGGAGACGTCCAAAACCTTGAAAGGGGTAAGCGGGAAAAGGTCAGCAAAGTGCCCGAAGCAGTAAGGCGAAAAAGCCGTCGGAACCTCCGAAAATGTCCAAAAGCGTGAAATCAGTAACCAGGAAAATGCATAAAAATGGCCAAAAGTGTGAAATCAGTAAGCAGGAAAAGTCGGGAAAAGTGTCTAAAAATGCTTGGAAATCTGAGGAAAATGCCCGAAAATGAGGCCCCTCGGTCGGGAGGAGGAAGTCGAAAATCCCCGTGCCCGACGAGGGAAGTCAGTAACCAGAAGGAAAAACTTAGAAAAAAATTCTAAGTGTCAAAAAAAATTCTAAGTGTCAAAAAAAATTCTAAGTGTCAAAAAAAATTCTAAGTGTCAAAAAGAATTCTAAGTGTCAAAAAAATTCTAAGTGTCAAAAAAATTCTAAGTGTCAAAAAAAATTCTAAGTGTCAAAAAGAATTCTAAGTGTCAAAAAAAATTCTAAGTGTCAAAAAAAATTCTAAGTGTCAAAAAAAATTCTAAGTGTCAAAAAAAATTCTAAGTGTCAAAAAAATTCTAAGTGTCAAAAAAAATTCTAAGTGTCAAAAAAAATTCTAAGTGTCAAAAAAAATTCTAAGTGTCAAAAAAAATTCTAAGTGTCAAAAAAATTCTAAGTGTCAAAAAAAATTCTAAGTGTCAAAAAAAATTCTAAGTGTCAAAAAAAATTCTAAGTGTCAAAAAGAATTCTAAGTGTCAAAAAAAATTCTAAGTGTCAGAAAGGGAAATGAGTAACCAAGAAGAGAAATGAGTAACCAAGAAATCAGTAACCAACAGGAGAAATGAGTAACCAAGAAGAGAAATGAGTAACCAAGAAATCAGTAACCAACAGGAGAAATGAGTAACCAACGGGAGAAATGAGTAACCAACGGGAGAAATGAGTAACCAACGGGAGAAGTCAGTAACCAACGGGAGAAATCAGTAACCAAAGGGAGAAGTCAGTAACCAACGGGAGAAATCAGTAACCAACAAGAGAAATGAGTAACCAACGGGAGAAATCAGTAACCAAAGGGAGAAGTCAGTAACCAACGGGAGAAATCAGTAACCAAGCTTATTTTTGGTTGGTTACTGACTTCTCCGTTCAACTTGGAGCTGCCCTTGTGCACGATCAAGGAGGGGTATTATCCGCCACGGGGGCTTAATTTTCGCCTAAGGGGAGCGATTTGGAGGCCGTGGCCGGGTGAGGCGCGCCTTTCGAAGGGGAGGGATTTGAATTTCGGCTGCATTGAGGGTAGCTGCCCGCTGTTGTGGGTTTTTGGAGCCTGAGCCCGTTCAACTTGGAGCTGCCCTTGTGCACGATCAAGGAGGGGTATTATCGGCCACGGGGGCTTAATTTTCGCCTAAGGGGAGCGATTTGGAGGCCGTGGCCGGGTGAGGCGCGCCTCTCGAAGGGGAGGGATTTGAATTTCGGCTGCATTGAGGGTAGCTGCCCGCTGTTGTGGGTTTTTGGAGCCTGAGCCCGTTCAACTTGGAGCTGCCCTTGTGCACGATCAAGGAGGGGTATTATCCGCCACGGGGGCTTAATTTTCGCCTAAGGGGAGCGATTTGGAGGCCGTGGCCGGGTGAGGCGCGCCTCTCGAAGGGGAGGGATTTGAATTTCGGCTGCATTGAGGGTAGCTGCCCGCTGTTGTGGGTTTTTGGAGCCTGAGCCCGTTCAACTTGGAGCTGCCCTTGTGCACGATCAAGGAGGGGTATTATCGGCCACGGGGGCTTAATTTTCGCCTAAGGGGAGCGATTTGGAGGCCGTGGCCGGGTGAGGCGCGCCTCTCGAAGGGGAGGGATTTGAATTTCGGCTGCATTGAGGGTAGCTGCCCGCTGTTGTGGGTTTTTGGAGCCTGAGCCCGTTCAACTTGGAGCTGCCCTTGTGCACGATCAAGGAGGGGTATTATCGGCCACGGGGGCTTAATTTTCGCCTAAGGGGAGCGATTTGGAGGCCGTGGCCGGGTGAGGCGCGCCTCTCGAAGGGGAGGGATTTGAATTTCGGCTGCATTGAGGGTAGCTGCCCGCTGTTGTGGGTTTTTGGAGCCTGAGCCCGTTCAACTTGGAGCTGCCCTTGTGCACGATCAAGGAGGGGTATTATCGGCCACGGGGGCTTAATTTTCGCCTAAGGGGAGCGATTTGGAGGCCGTGGCCGGGTGAGGCGCGCCTCTCGAAGGGGAGGGATTTGAATTTCGGCTGCATTGAGGGTAGCTGCCCCGCTGTGGTGGTTTTTCGGAGCCTGAGCCCGAGCGGGGCGTCGGTTCCCGAGGTGGGCAGGAGTCGCTGTGCCCGTGAGGCTGCCTGGCCGAGTCGGAGTGCTGTGGGACGGCGGGGAGCGGGTTTTCCCGGGCGAGGGGGCGATCCCGAGGAAGGGGAGCGATTTGGAGGCCGTGGCCGGGTGAGGCGCGCCTTTCGGAGGGGAGGAATTTGAATTTCGGCTGCATTGAGGGTAGCTGCCCGCTGTTGTGGGTTTTTGGAGCCTGAGCCCGAGCGGGGCGTCGGTTCCCGAGGTGGGCAGGAGTCGCTGTGCCCGTGAGGCTGCCTGGCCGAGTCGGAGTGCTGTGGGACGGCGGGGAGCGGGTTTTCCCGGGCGAGGGGCCGATCCCGAGGAAGGGGAGCAGTTCCGAGGCCGTGGCCGGGTGAGGCGCGCCTTTCGGAGGGGAGGAGTTTGAATTTCGGCTGCATTGAGGGTAGCTGCCCCGCTGTGGTGGTTTTTCGGAGCCTGAGCCCGAGCGGGGCGTCGGTTCCCGAGGTGGGCAGGAGTCGCTGTGCCCGTGAGGCTGCCTGGCCGAGTCGGAGTGCTGTGGGACGGCGGGGAGCGGTTTTTCCCGGGCGAGGGGGCGACCCCGAGGAACTCGGCCGGCGGGGAGGCGTTCCGGCCCGGGCGAGGGGCGCGGACCTGACCGGAGACGTCCAAAACCTTGAAAGGGGTAAGCGGGAAAAGGTCAGCAAAGTGCCCGAAGCAGTAAGGCGAAAAAGCCGTCGGAACCTCCGAAAATGTCCAAAAGCGTGAAATCAGTAACCAGGAAAATGCATAAAAATGGCCAAAAGTGTGAAATCAGTAAGCAGGAAAAGTCGGGGAAAGTGTCTAAAAATGCTTGGAAATCTGAGGAAAATGCCCGAAAATGAGGCCCCTCGGTCGGGAGGAGGAAGTCGAAAATCCCCGTGCCCGACGAGGGAAGTCAGTAACCAGAAGGAAAAACTTAGAAAAAAATTCTAAGTGTCAAAAAAAATTCTAAGTGTCAAAAAAAATTCTAAGTGTCAAAAAAAATTCTAAGTGTCAAAAAGAATTCTAAGTGTCAAAAAAATTCTAAGTGTCAAAAAAATTCTAAGTGTCAAAAAAAATTCTAAGTGTCAAAAAGAATTCTAAGTGTCAAAAAAAATTCTAAGTGTCAAAAAGAATTCTAAGTGTCAAAAAAAATTCTAAGTGTCAAAAAAAATTCTAAGTGTCAAAAAAAATTCTAAGTGTCAAAAAAAATTCTAAGTGTCAAAAAAATTCTAAGTGTCAAAAAAAATTCTAAGTGTCAAAAAAAATTCTAAGTGTCAAAAAAAATTCTAAGTGTCAAAAAAAATTCTAAGTGTCAAAAAAATTCTAAGTGTCAAAAAAAATTCTAAGTGTCAAAAAAAATTCTAAGTGTCAAAAAAAATTCTAAGTGTCAAAAAGAATTCTAAGTGTCAAAAAAAATTCTAAGTGTCAGAAAGGGAAATGAGTAACCAAGAAGAGAAATGAGTAACCAAGAAATCAGTAACCAACAGGAGAAATGAGTAACCAAGAAGAGAAATGAGTAACCAAGAAATCAGTAACCAACAGGAGAAATGAGTAACCAACGGGAGAAATGAGTAACCAACGGGAGAAATGAGTAACCAACGGGAGAAGTCAGTAACCAACGGGAGAAATCAGTAACCAAAGGGAGAAGTCAGTAACCAACGGGAGAAATCAGTAACCAACAAGAGAAATGAGTAACCAACGGGAGAAATCAGTAACCAAAGGGAGAAGTCAGTAACCAACGGGAGAAATCAGTAACCAAGCTTATTTTTGGTTGGTTACTGACTTCTCCGTTCAACTTGGAGCTGCCCTTGTGCACGATCAAGGAGGGGTATTATCCGCCACGGTGGCTTAATTTTCGCCTAAGGGGAGCGATTTGGAGGCCGTGGCCGGGTGAGGCGCGCCTTTCGAAGGGGAGGGATTTGAATTTCGGCTGCATTGAGGGTAGCTGCCCGCTGTTGTGGGTTTTTGGAGCCTGAGCCCGTTCAACTTGGAGCTGCCCTTGTGCACGATCAAGGAGGGGTATTATCGGCCACGGGGGCTTAATTTTCGCCTAAGGGGAGCGATTTGGAGGCCGTGGCCGGGTGAGGCGCGCCTCTCGAAGGGGAGGGATTTGAATTTCGGCTGCATTGAGGGTAGCTGCCCGCTGTTGTGGGTTTTTGGAGCCTGAGCCCGTTCAACTTGGAGCTGCCCTTGTGCACGATCAAGGAGGGGTATTATCCGCCACGGGGGCTTAATTTTCGCCTAAGGGGAGCGATTTGGAGGCCGTGGCCGGGTGAGGCGCGCCTCTCGAAGGGGAGGGATTTGAATTTCGGCTGCATTGAGGGTAGCTGCCCGCTGTTGTGGGTTTTTGGAGCCTGAGCCCGTTCAACTTGGAGCTGCCCTTGTGCACGATCAAGGAGGGGTATTATCGGCCACGGGGGCTTAATTTTCGCCTAAGGGGAGCGATTTGGAGGCCGTGGCCGGGTGAGGCGCGCCTCTCGAAGGGGAGGGATTTGAATTTCGGCTGCATTGAGGGTAGCTGCCCGCTGTTGTGGGTTTTTGGAGCCTGAGCCCGTTCAACTTGGAGCTGCCCTTGTGCACGATCAAGGAGGGGTATTATCGGCCACGGGGGCTTAATTTTCGCCTAAGGGGAGCGATTTGGAGGCCGTGGCCGGGTGAGGCGCGCCTCTCGAAGGGGAGGGATTTGAATTTCGGCTGCATTGAGGGTAGCTGCCCGCTGTTGTGGGTTTTTGGAGCCTGAGCCCGTTCAACTTGGAGCTGCCCTTGTGCACGATCAAGGAGGGGTATTATCGGCCACGGGGGCTTAATTTTCGCCTAAGGGGAGCGATTTGGAGGCCGTGGCCGGGTGAGGCGCGCCTCTCGAAGGGGAGGGATTTGAATTTCGGCTGCATTGAGGGTAGCTGCCCCGCTGTGGTGGTTTTTCGGAGCCTGAGCCCGAGCGGGGCGTCGGTTCCCGAGGTGGGCAGGAGTCGCTGTGCCCGTGAGGCTGCCTGGCCGAGTCGGAGTGCTGTGGGACGGCGGGGAGCGGGTTTTCCCGGGCGAGGGGGCGATCCCGAGGAAGGGGAGCGATTTGGAGGCCGTGGCCGGGTGAGGCGCGCCTTTCGGAGGGGAGGAATTTGAATTTCGGCTGCATTGAGGGTAGCTGCCCGCTGTTGTGGGTTTTTGGAGCCTGAGCCCGAGCGGGGCGTCGGTTCCCGAGGTGGGCAGGAGTCGCTGTGCCCGTGAGGCTGCCTGGCCGAGTCGGAGTGCTGTGGGACGGCGGGGAGCGGGTTTTCCCGGGCGAGGGGCCGATCCCGAGGAAGGGGAGCAGTTCCGAGGCCGTGGCCGGGTGAGGCGCGCCTTTCGGAGGGGAGGAGTTTGAATTTCGGCTGCATTGAGGGTAGCTGCCCCGCTGTGGTGGTTTTTCGGAGCCTGAGCCCGAGCGGGGCGTCGGTTCCCGAGGTGGGCAGGAGTCGCTGTGCCCGTGAGGCTGCCTGGCCGAGTCGGAGTGCTGTGGGACGGCGGGGAGCGGTTTTTCCCGGGCGAGGGGGCGACCCCGAGGAACTCGGCCGGCGGGGAGGCGTTCCGGCCCGGGCGAGGGGCGCGGACCTGACCGGAGACGTCCAAAACCTTGAAAGGGGTAAGCGGGAAAAGGTCAGCAAAGTGCCCGAAGCAGTAAGGCGAAAAAGCCGTCGGAACCTCCGAAAATGTCCAAAAGCGTGAAATCAGTAACCAGGAAAATGCATAAAAATGGCCAAAAGTGTGAAATCAGTAAGCAGGAAAAGTCGGGAAAAGTGTCTAAAAATGCTTGGAAATCTGAGGAAAATGCCCGAAAATGAGGCCCCTCGGTCGGGAGGAGGAAGTCGAAAATCCCCGTGCCCGACGAGGGAAGTCAGTAACCAGAAGGAAAAACTTAGAAAAAAATTCTAAGTGTCAAAAAAAATTCTAAGTGTCAAAAAAAATTCTAAGTGTCAAAAAAAATTCTAAGTGTCAAAAAGAATTCTAAGTGTCAAAAAAATTCTAAGTGTCAAAAAAATTCTAAGTGTCAAAAAAAATTCTAAGTGTCAAAAAAAATTCTAAGTGTCAAAAAAAATTCTAAGTGTCAAAAAAATTCTAAGTGTCAAAAAAAATTCTAAGTGTCAAAAAAAATTCTAAGTGTCAAAAAAAATTCTAAGTGTCAAAAAGAATTCTAAGTGTCAAAAAAAATTCTAAGTGTCAGAAAGGGAAATGAGTAACCAAGAAGAGAAATGAGTAACCAAGAAATCAGTAACCAACAGGAGAAATGAGTAACCAAGAAGAGAAATGAGTAACCAAGAAATCAGTAACCAACAGGAGAAATGAGTAACCAACGGGAGAAATGAGTAACCAACGGGAGAAATGAGTAACCAACGGGAGAAGTCAGTAACCAACGGGAGAAATCAGTAACCAAAGGGAGAAGTCAGTAACCAACGGGAGAAATCAGTAACCAACAAGAGAAATGAGTAACCAACGGGAGAAATCAGTAACCAAAGGGAGAAGTCAGTAACCAACGGGAGAAATCAGTAACCAAGCTTATTTTTGGTTGGTTACTGACTTCTCCGTTCAACTTGGAGCTGCCCTTGTGCACGATCAAGGAGGGGTATTATCCGCCACGGGGGCTTAATTTTCGCCTAAGGGGAGCGATTTGGAGGCCGTGGCCGGGTGAGGCGCGCCTTTCGAAGGGGAGGGATTTGAATTTCGGCTGCATTGAGGGTAGCTGCCCGCTGTTGTGGGTTTTTGGAGCCTGAGCCCGTTCAACTTGGAGCTGCCCTTGTGCACGATCAAGGAGGGGTATTATCGGCCACGGGGGCTTAATTTTCGCCTAAGGGGAGCGATTTGGAGGCCGTGGCCGGGTGAGGCGCGCCTCTCGAAGGGGAGGGATTTGAATTTCGGCTGCATTGAGGGTAGCTGCCCGCTGTTGTGGGTTTTTGGAGCCTGAGCCCGTTCAACTTGGAGCTGCCCTTGTGCACGATCAAGGAGGGGTATTATCCGCCACGGGGGCTTAATTTTCGCCTAAGGGGAGCGATTTGGAGGCCGTGGCCGGGTGAGGCGCGCCTCTCGAAGGGGAGGGATTTGAATTTCGGCTGCATTGAGGGTAGCTGCCCGCTGTTGTGGGTTTTTGGAGCCTGAGCCCGTTCAACTTGGAGCTGCCCTTGTGCACGATCAAGGAGGGGTATTATCGGCCACGGGGGCTTAATTTTCGCCTAAGGGGAGCGATTTGGAGGCCGTGGCCGGGTGAGGCGCGCCTCTCGAAGGGGAGGGATTTGAATTTCGGCTGCATTGAGGGTAGCTGCCCGCTGTTGTGGGTTTTTGGAGCCTGAGCCCGTTCAACTTGGAGCTGCCCTTGTGCACGATCAAGGAGGGGTATTATCGGCCACGGGGGCTTAATTTTCGCCTAAGGGGAGCGATTTGGAGGCCGTGGCCGGGTGAGGCGCGCCTCTCGAAGGGGAGGGATTTGAATTTCGGCTGCATTGAGGGTAGCTGCCCGCTGTTGTGGGTTTTTGGAGCCTGAGCCCGTTCAACTTGGAGCTGCCCTTGTGCACGATCAAGGAGGGGTATTATCGGCCACGGGGGCTTAATTTTCGCCTAAGGGGAGCGATTTGGAGGCCGTGGCCGGGTGAGGCGCGCCTCTCGAAGGGGAGGGATTTGAATTTCGGCTGCATTGAGGGTAGCTGCCCCGCTGTGGTGGTTTTTCGGAGCCTGAGCCCGAGCGGGGCGTCGGTTCCCGAGGTGGGCAGGAGTCGCTGTGCCCGTGAGGCTGCCTGGCCGAGTCGGAGTGCTGTGGGACGGCGGGGAGCGGGTTTTCCCGGGCGAGGGGGCGATCCCGAGGAAGGGGAGCGATTTGGAGGCCGTGGCCGGGTGAGGCGCGCCTTTCGGAGGGGAGGAATTTGAATTTCGGCTGCATTGAGGGTAGCTGCCCGCTGTTGTGGGTTTTTGGAGCCTGAGCCCGAGCGGGGCGTCGGTTCCCGAGGTGGGCAGGAGTCGCTGTGCCCGTGAGGCTGCCTGGCCGAGTCGGAGTGCTGTGGGACGGCGGGGAGCGGGTTTTCCCGGGCGAGGGGCCGATCCCGAGGAAGGGGAGCAGTTCCGAGGCCGTGGCCGGGTGAGGCGCGCCTTTCGGAGGGGAGGAGTTTGAATTTCGGCTGCATTGAGGGTAGCTGCCCCGCTGTGGTGGTTTTTCGGAGCCTGAGCCCGAGCGGGGCGTCGGTTCCCGAGGTGGGCAGGAGTCGCTGTGCCCGTGAGGCTGCCTGGCCGAGTCGGAGTGCTGTGGGACGGCGGGGAGCGGTTTTTCCCGGGCGAGGGGGCGACCCCGAGGAACTCGGCCGGCGGGGAGGCGTTCCGGCCCGGGCGAGGGGCGCGGACCTGACCGGAGACGTCCAAAACCTTGAAAGGGGTAAGCGGGAAAAGGTCAGCAAAGTGCCCGAAGCAGTAAGGCGAAAAAGCCGTCGGAACCTCCGAAAATGTCCAAAAGCGTGAAATCAGTAACCAGGAAAATGCATAAAAATGGCCAAAAGTGTGAAATCAGTAAGCAGGAAAAGTCGGGGAAAGTGTCTAAAAATGCTTGGAAATCTGAGGAAAATGCCCGAAAATGAGGCCCCTCGGTCGGGAGGAGGAAGTCGAAAATCCCCGTGCCCGACGAGGGAAGTCAGTAACCAGAAGGAAAAACTTAGAAAAAAATTCTAAGTGTCAAAAAAAATTCTAAGTGTCAAAAAAAATTCTAAGTGTCAAAAAAAATTCTAAGTGTCAAAAAGAATTCTAAGTGTCAAAAAAATTCTAAGTGTCAAAAAAATTCTAAGTGTCAAAAAAAATTCTAAGTGTCAAAAAGAATTCTAAGTGTCAAAAAAAATTCTAAGTGTCAAAAAGAATTCTAAGTGTCAAAAAAAATTCTAAGTGTCAAAAAAAATTCTAAGTGTCAAAAAAAATTCTAAGTGTCAAAAAAAATTCTAAGTGTCAAAAAAATTCTAAGTGTCAAAAAAAATTCTAAGTGTCAAAAAAAATTCTAAGTGTCAAAAAAAATTCTAAGTGTCAAAAAAAATTCTAAGTGTCAAAAAAATTCTAAGTGTCAAAAAAAATTCTAAGTGTCAGAAAGGGAAATGAGTAACCAAGAAGAGAAATGAGTAACCAAGAAATCAGTAACCAACAGGAGAAATGAGTAACCAAGAAGAGAAATGAGTAACCAAGAAATCAGTAACCAACAGGAGAAATGAGTAACCAACGGGAGAAATGAGTAACCAACGGGAGAAATGAGTAACCAACGGGAGAAGTCAGTAACCAACGGGAGAAATCAGTAACCAAAGGGAGAAGTCAGTAACCAACGGGAGAAATCAGTAACCAACAAGAGAAATGAGTAACCAACGGGAGAAATCAGTAACCAAAGGGAGAAGTCAGTAACCAACGGGAGAAATCAGTAACCAAGCTTATTTTTGGTTGGTTACTGACTTCTCCGTTCAACTTGGAGCTGCCCTTGTGCACGATCAAGGAGGGGTATTATCCGCCACGGTGGCTTAATTTTCGCCTAAGGGGAGCGATTTGGAGGCCG